>NW_015520384.1:0-987 GCF_001515645.1 Sinocyclocheilus grahami | reverse complement strand
TAATATATTTCTTCTACTTAATATAGCTCAGCTATATATTTGCTCAGTTTTTTAAAAAACTCATTGTGATTAAGTAGTACACAGATATATGGATGTGGTCAGCTGAAGTACTGCAGTCTTGAGAAACGCTGCTCTAACCGATCTCTTCATTCCCACCTCCTCATCTCTCTCAGCTTCAACCGCTTGCTCAGATGGAGTGGCTTGTGGGGATGGGAGTGAGTTTGATGTACATCTATTACAGACACAAAAAGGGTTGCTAGCTGTTCCTCCTATATCAATCCACCTGAGTAATGAGCTATGGTAGACATAAAGGGGGAAATAATATGAACGCAACCAACCGTATGCTACTGACTGTTCCGTATGAGTCAGTGAAGCTGAGAAATTAGCTTTTGTAATAGTGAGGGGAACAAGTAATAAAACAGCGGCCAATGCAGGCTGCGGAACATGAAGTTCCACAGATATGGCAACTATCGCTCTGAGTAATTTAATCAGGAACATCATGTGCTGGACCAAAAAAAACCCCAAAACTCTCATGTAACATATAACCAAAGAAAAGAGAAGACCCTCCCCTCCCCCACACGCCTACATGTCTCAGATACTTATTACTTTTGCTGCTCAGTCTGTACCTGACCAAATATCTAATATGTGCAGGAATCCTCGAAGCGAAGTCAATAATGTGCTCAGCTAATAAAATGCAGTAACACCCCACAACTTCAGTGTGATTTAATACAGAAAAGAGTGCATTATGCTGCATCTAAGTATATTCATTCATTACAACACAACCAGGGACAGAGTACTGAAAAATGATTTTCTTAATCTGCAATTGCTTTATTTTTTCAGTAAAAAAGGAAAGAAACCTAAACAGTAGTGCTGTCAAAGTTAGCGCATTAACAATTACAATTTTTAATCAATACATTTTTTTCAGTTTAACGCATTTAACAGAGGGGCGGAGCTAGAGTTGGCCACCCCACTCACAACTGCTGCTTC
>NW_015520383.1:1098-2597 GCF_001515645.1 Sinocyclocheilus grahami | reverse complement strand
GTATCGAAAACAAAATAAGGGGTATCGCCCATCCCTATTATTTACATCAGCGCTTGGATTACAACATCACATGTCTGCACGTTAAACGTGACTTTACTCCAATAGAGGATGATCAATAACGCTACAGCAAATGTATTATTGCACTGATTGACTATTAGCTGCGAGCAGACAGTGTCAACAATATATTGGGAAAAAAAGTTGCTTGTCAGGTTTTCCTAGTAAGCAACCATATTTTTAAAAATAAGCCCAAAAAACCTGCAACCCGCGACCCGTGATTTTTTTTAACGCGACTTCACAATAAAAGAAGCCCAAAATTGCGTAAAATACGCGGACTTGGCAACTGTGTTTGACAGCGGCATCTCGAACGGATGTCAGACTCAGAAAGAGAAGAGTGTGTGACAAATATCTAGTCAAGTCTCGAGTCTTTAGTCTCCAACCTAAAATACAGCGATGTTAAATCATACCTTAAAACTGTTCAAATTGTTGGTTTTCATAAGCCTGTGTTATACTACTGAATTAAAACAAGACTGAATTTGAAAATACATGGATAATGCATATTTTCCTTTTCATGCTTTATTTTTCTGTGTTGAAGTCCCTTTGATTTGTTCACTGCTCACATAAAAGAATAGTTGAGATTCTGAAAAACTGATGTAGTGTTAAATTTCTCTAAATCTGTTCCAACGAACAAACAACCGTATCTACATCTTGGGATAGCCTGAGGTGAGTTCATTTTCAGCATAATAATTTTTTAGCAGGAGGGGACCAATAAATATATTTGAATATTATGAGTCCTTGTAACACAGATCATTTTAACAAATTTGTTCAAAAACTTGACCCAAAACACAGAAGCACCATTAAAGGCGGTGAAAGTGATCATGACAAAGTTTATTTGTTTAAAACCAAACAAACACAATTATACTAATAAAGCTTTTTTCCCCCTTAAGAATAAATAGATCTGGAATCAAATTGGCCTAGGGCTATACCAGAGTGAGATAGACATTTTAATAAAATGTGAAAAAATTACAAATAATTCAGGTAGGATTAACTAATAGTAAATAGTTAAAACAACTGAAGTTCATTCTTTTCCTCTTCATACATCCTCCAGTTATTACATGTCGTCTTTGCAGTTGCACCAAAAGACTCAGAAAAACAGAGCAGCTCAGCAGCTTCAGTTAACCTCAGGTAGTTCAAGTTTAGACCTGGGGAGCAACCGGGAAAGATGAGTGAAAATTACAATGCTGCACTTAAGAGATTCTTAACACTACATAATAATAACAACAATAAAGGCCATATTATATAAGCCCCTTAATTATTCTCAAGCAATCAGAACTCACTTGATGTCTTCTGTACATTTGTCTCCACAGAACTCAATGGTCACTCTCTGGTTGCAGCTGAGCTCCTCGATCTGCTTGGTGTGACGAGTGCAGCGGTCAGAGGATTTACTGCATCTGAACCTTCACACAGACACAGAACAGCAGCACACATTCAATACAGCATAA
>NW_015520383.1:0-345 GCF_001515645.1 Sinocyclocheilus grahami | reverse complement strand
TACATTTGCGATATTTCAATAATTTCGATATATTGCACAGCCCTATTACAAACCCTCTAATGTTCATAATGCACTCGGGACGTTTTGCGGATTCCTGCAATAACTTGATTCCCTCCTCCATTAAAAGACCAGGGAGCCACTCAGCACCATCGGAGCCCTTTGAACCAGCATCAAAACTACAAAACAGAGATGTTACTGTGAGATAAGGCTGACATGTTTGATTCTACACCAAACCAGCTGAGAAAATTTGAAAAATAGTTTCAAAATGGCATTTCACTTTTATTCGTCCAGGTATTTCAGAGCTTACAGGTGCATCTCAATAAATTAGAATGTCATGGAAAAGTT
>NW_015520382.1:2116-2598 GCF_001515645.1 Sinocyclocheilus grahami | reverse complement strand
CTTTGCTTGTTTAGTGAGCTGTTTGTTTGAGTTTTGCCACTCCAAAGGTCAAAGCTCGGCGGTCTGCAAATGAAAGGTCTGTTCGGGCCGACGCTTTATCAGTGTTTCCCTGAGCTGCTCTTGAGATGCTCTTCGAGCGCTCACACGTCTAAACCGTTGAGGTCTGGCCTGTATGAAGGGAATCTCTGGTTGAGTCGCTGAAAACTGCGTTTTTCCTCCGCTTGCTGCTTTCAGGCCTCCTGCATCTGCTGTGATGTGAGACGTGAGTGTAATGAGTGCCGTCAAGGTTGAGTAAACTGGAGTCAAAGCCTCCTGCGGGCCGGGGGAGTCGGGCTCTGATCCGCTCCTGTCGGGAGCCGCCGCGCCTTAAGGACAGACCTAAACAGCTGGGAGGCGCGACCCCGTGACCTCTGAGAGCCGTTCTTCATCAGACGTTTGTGCGGTGAAGCTCAATTAGAGCCGCAGGTCAGAGCGACTCGCTG
>NW_015520382.1:0-464 GCF_001515645.1 Sinocyclocheilus grahami | reverse complement strand
ACTTTTGATCAATTTAATGTATCCTTGATGAGTTAAAGTATTAATTTATTTTTTAAATCTTAATAACCCCAAACTTTTGAATGGCAGTGTATCTCGGTTTCCACAAAAATGTTGTTTTACGTTTATCTCTCTGTCTGTCCACTGCTGATTAGTTGAAGGTAAACTTTGACTAGTTGTTGGTTAGTAGCTCTCTAGTTGTCTCTGGTTTGAATCAAACGCTGCTTCTCTGTTCCTGTCCCGCGGCTAATTCATTTGATATTATACGTATTGACCGTGTCTCACTAGAACATCCACATATGAAGGCTTGTGTCTTATCTCTGGATTTAATTAGGTCTGTCTGCTGTTCTAGCAGCTCTTCACCTCACGAAACCCTGAATCACTGCCATCCCTCACGGAGGATCACAGCACCATTACACTTACTGTACTGTATGACTGAACCCTTGTGTGTGTGTGTGTGTGTGTGT
>NW_015520381.1:1833-2598 GCF_001515645.1 Sinocyclocheilus grahami | reverse complement strand
ATTGAAGCACACATTAGCAGTCAGAGAAAGCAACAGCAGCGGAGAAATATTGCAGAAGCAGGTTCTTAACTAGTCATTTCCTGGTTGGATGGACATCCGAAGAGTTTCTGCATGCTTGAAACACTAACATATGTGTTGTGTCGATGTCTGAACCCCATGTAGATAAGATGTGTTCACATTAAAAGTGCCAATGTGTTCTGTATCTGAGCCTAAACGAACGAAGCTTGTAATAAAAAGATGCTGACGGTGGAGTGATTCTGACGATATAACATTTCTACTTCAATTTAAAGCTGTCGGCAGCAAACTTTCAACCGGACTGAATCAATGCGTGGTTTATGTTTAAACTAGATTTACTGTGTACGATTAGAAGCTTCAGTTCATCAAACATACTGCACTTCCAATGCCAATATATGCTTTTAAAAACCTTGGTTTTATTAGAAAAACAGTTTGACTGAAGCACAGTTGTATTTGAAATTCATGTGAATTAGCTGAAAGTTTAGACTAATTCTTTGTTACTGTTTTCCATGTTTTAGAATAATACTAAATCAAAGACAACATTGATTGCTTTTAAATAGTACTGAAGGAGTTCATTTTTTTATGCTTGACACTTTCCTGCCCAACTCACCCATTAAAAAAAATAATGAACAGTTACATTTTAAATAAATAAATAAATAAGGTTTTGAAAGTAAAAGTCTCTTATGCTCACCAAGCCTGCATTAATTTTTATCAAAATACAGTTAAAATGGTAATATTGTAAAATGTATT
>NW_015520381.1:0-425 GCF_001515645.1 Sinocyclocheilus grahami | reverse complement strand
AAAAAAAAAAAAAAAGAGAGAAAAAGCTTTCCTTTTAATACTTTGTGAAATGAGATTTAAAAAGAAAAGAATTCTGAAACTGTATATATTATTCTGTTCACTGCATCAAACTGTTTCTGAGAGAGAACCATATTTTTGTGATGGCGTCAGAAGTTGTATCGTGCGCAAGCCGAAATGTGTCAGTGCAAAAATATCTTCGAGGGTCAATGCAGTAACTGAGGTCCATCTGTAGCACAAAGACCGTGATTTACCCCAGTACGGACTAAACTCAATCGAACACTGTTAGCTCGCTTTGTAAATACCGTCGGCTTTACACCTGTGCAGGTGTCATACCAGCATATGGATTAGATAGTACGTTAAAATGTGCACAGCTTATAGATAATATACTTTACAAGGTATACAGAAATCAGCATTGTAACAAAAGA
>NW_015520380.1:1740-2598 GCF_001515645.1 Sinocyclocheilus grahami | reverse complement strand
TCACATGATCCTTCAGAAATCATTCTTATATGCTGATTTACTGCTTAAGAAACATTTCCATAACCATAATCAATGTTGAAAACACTTGTGCTGCTTAATGTTTTTATGGAAAGCAAAATATATGTATTTATATATTTGACTGTAAGCTGGACATACTGATATGAATGATAACTCAAAAAATGGAACACTGAAAAGTGGGAAGTTATTACTTTTCGAAGGCCTCAGACTTGCATTCTTTTCCTTGCAGATGATAAAATGGGTCTAAATCTGTCAGAATTACACTGAAGGATGGACAAAAGCCGTATGTAGAGAGTATCAGAGAATAAAGACTTGAAAGTAGACTCTTGACTTGGCTATAATGCGTTAGCAGACACATAGCAACATGATAAAAACCACTCAGAGCATATCTGTGCTCCCACTGGCATTCACTGCGTTGTGTCATTGTGCATTTGCATTATGTTGAACTTTGCTTAACTTCATCTCTCTGGCTAATGTGGCTTCAGATCACCAGCCCTCATGGAAAATGAATGACTCCTGGTCGCTTTGTTGCTGCAAAGCGCTGTCAGTGTGAATGCACTAACATTAATGAAATAGCGTTTATTGCTTTGGTCAGGACACGGTGTAAACCAAATGCTGACTTACCCATACAGATGAAATATGTAATGTTTTTTCTGATTAAATTTCTCCAATCCCGATTTAATGTGCAGAGTCAACTTTACTAAGCATTTCATTTTCCCCTAAAGGGAATTTGAGCGTATTTCGTTTTGCAGTATTTGGAAGATCTGTAAAAAAAAAAAAAAAAAACGATGTTGATTGTTATGTTGAATTTATTTATTTATTTATTTGGATGTAAAATAG
>NW_015520380.1:0-1041 GCF_001515645.1 Sinocyclocheilus grahami | reverse complement strand
GTGTGTGTGTGTTTTAAAGCTCTGAAATATCTCGTCAAGCAGACACCAAATGAGTTCACAGCTTGCAATAAAATAATATATTGTGACAATCCCCTGCCGGTTAATCTCTCCTCACCTTCTCCACACTCTCTCTCTTGTCTAAGTCCCACCCTCACAGCCGTACATCCAGCTGGAGTCTGATGAGCCGTGGGTGGAGGGAGACGAATACACGGTGACCTGCATCGCTCCTGATGCAAAACCTCCCGCAGAAATCACCATGTTCAGAGGTATGCCGTCGCTTAAGAGCCCAACTCTTATTACGTCCATCAAGTGGGGCTCTTATGAGAGAATTACACTGTAGATACACAACACCAATAAAAGATGAAAACGCTCGCTGGGAGCTTTCAAAGCAGTGGCTGTAAACTCAAACCAAGAGACTTCATGATTCATTTACTAAGTTTGTGTCATGCCATCCCTTGGCAAGAAGTACCCCGAGGCAGCCTAATAACTCTATAACTTCTGTGCGGTTTTATTTTTTTCTCTCGTCGTCTTTTTTCTTTCTCAGATGGAGAAGAGCTGACGGAAACTGATTCTTTCACAATGTCAAGCTCACAGGATAAACTTCTGAACACTCGTGCTGAAGTCGTGTAAGTCTGTGTGCGAACATTGAAGGTATAGAAGGTTCTTTGCAGTTGAATTATTGTCACCACTTTAACTTTTATTCTATGTCCTTCACAATTTGTCTTCTAAGGTCATGTTTTATATAGTCTATACAAAGGCAAAGACAAAAATGTTAGAAGAGTTTGACCTTTTGAAAAACTTGTCTTGTTTTTTTCTTTCAATTTTTCATTTTTATTTCACCAACACATCCAGTGAGGGACAGCGGTGATGTGATTGGACAATAGGCCTTTGGGTATTCAAGCAATATTTCAAGGAACAGTTATCTCAAAAATGTCAAATCCCTCATTTATCCACCTTCATGTCCTTCCAAACCTGTATGTTTTCATTTCTTCCATGAAACAAGTCAAGTCACCTTTATTTATATAGCGCTTTTAACAATAC
>NW_015520379.1:1881-2599 GCF_001515645.1 Sinocyclocheilus grahami | reverse complement strand
CACATTCTGGGGACACCTGAGACTTATATTACATCTTGTAAAAAAAGGCATAATAGGTGCCTTTAAACAAACATCAAAATGAAATAATTTAGGTTAAATTATAATATTTAAATAAATAATCGCGTAGTAACACATGCAAAATGTGAGATACCACAAAATTTCACATATTTTATTCTAATATTATTCATTCACTCGTTATTTTAAGGTGGGCCACATGGCATTTGATGTGATTAACACTACTGTAGCTTTTTATGCATTCCTTAATTTTATGTAATTTTTTATGTGAATTTATATGTTACTTTTTAAACCATATATGATATATCTCATAACAACAAAAACGCAGATGGATTTGTCTCTCTAATGCTTAAAAAAAAAAAAAATTATTGGAAAGTGCCTCATATGAACTATGGTGTGAAAAGAGGAAGAATGTGCTTCCACTGATGAAGGCCAAACGTGGCAATGACTGGTATGAGGGAATGATGGGAGATTTGTGTCTGATCATTTAGCCTGGGAATATAGGGAGGAATGAATGCCGTAATGGAGCTTTCCCTCAAAATGATTTCTCTGAGGGAGAACAGCAGTTTTCACTCACATAAAGTCCCAGACCTGTTAAATGTTCATTAATCACTTTTTGCTCTGTTTTAGCTCCTTCCTTACCTTCCCTCCTTTCATTCCCTTCACATTTCTACCGTCCTTACCTCTCTCTCTCTCTCTCTCT
>NW_015520379.1:0-953 GCF_001515645.1 Sinocyclocheilus grahami | reverse complement strand
GTATCATCAGCTGTGTTTGGCCTTGCGAGAGAAATCAATGACTAATAGGATCAGCTGTGCATGTGTGCTCAGTTTTGATGAAGGTGAGTGAAATAAAGGCATGCAGTGCATTCATTAAGTGAAGTGTGGGACTACAAACTGATGGAAGTCAGTAAGAGTGTGTTGGACCACTGCAGGTATTCAGCAGGTTAGTAGGATACGCACTGAAACCTGACAAAGTAAAGAAGTAGCTTATATAAAGGCAGGCCTAAGGGTGTGCTTCCCTGGAGAAATTGTTTGCAAAAACCCGCCAAAGCGTTCAGTTCAACTTTGAGAGAATTATTTAGAATTTTCTTTAGGGTTAATGTGTAGGTGTCGCAGAACGAAACCATCACAAGATGCGTTTTTAACTTTTTTAACTTGACATGTACAGCTTCTACAAAATGCATCACTCCTGTGGGAGAAAAAACACCAGTTAAAACAGCAAAATGTGGTGAAGTGGCAAATCCCTATTGTGCATGTTTACAGAGGAAAACTTTCAGCGCCCATATTATGACACAACGCTAAGTTTCTCAAAGCTACCTTTTCAGAAAAGTAGTTCTGATGTTTCCTGGTACTGTCATACTGACCTGACTGAGAAACTGCTTCAAATGATTCAGTGAGAGGGTTGTCCAAATTAATCGAATGGTGAATTGATTTCGGCCACTGTGCAAAGCCCTTTGACCAAATCACTAAAAAGAACCAATTTAAAAGAATGATTCATTGGCTTCTCTAAAAAACTAAATAGACATGTGTACTGAAATATTCACAACAAAAATGTTTCTCAGGTCAGTTTTAGTGGGCATAGAGTAACAGTCGCCACTTCAGGTATTTGTCTTTCCGTTTATTAAATTCATTACACTTGAATAATTCAAAGGTCGTAAATTAAGCAAAACTACGGTGGCCGAGAGAGCTCAACGCGCTGCAACTTAAGA
>NW_015520378.1:21527-22256 GCF_001515645.1 Sinocyclocheilus grahami | reverse complement strand
TCTCTCTCTCGCGCGCGCTCTCTGTATGCATTAGATAATCTGTGACAGGACTGTATGGATGTCACCTGACCCTGAGACTAGAGGGACAATAACTAGACCGGTTTTTGAGGTCACTAAAATATCCCCTTTTCCTGGTGTTATCTGAGGTCCATACTACAGGCCTGAATAAAATTATGGCCTCAGCTGCTGATGTCATTGTATTGCCACACTTTTTTTTTTGTTCCTCACTTCTCACCCAGTTAGTAATTTGTGTATGCAGCTGGCTGCTGCCTCAGCTCCGTTTGGTGCTAATGAGAAGACAGCCTTTTTTGTGCTTTTAATGGCTGCCTTGTCTCTGACTCAGGTTCTGCTGGCACAGGCCACCAGAGTATCTCAGATGGATTGTGAAATTCTCCACTTCCTGACTGAACAACTGTTGTTCTCTCCCCACATGGACATAAATAAGGTGCCACCTGAGATAAAGATGATAGCAATGCTAGTCAGCAGTCGGTCTAGATGAGAGACTGGACATTGTGTCTCTTAGACTCTTTATTTCTTTTTTTCCTCTTCAACCGCTGATATGTACTTTTACGGTTTCTATTTCTCCAAGTCTCATAAAAGTATGGTTGTGTCTTTCAAATATCTTTCCATTTTGTAACTTTATTACCTCAGATTTAAAGGGAGAAACAATTATGGGGAAACAGCATAGATTTTGTAATGTAAATAGTTAAAAAAATAATATATATATAT
>NW_015520378.1:1888-2599 GCF_001515645.1 Sinocyclocheilus grahami | reverse complement strand
TTTTTTTTTTTTTGTCTTGTAAAAAGTAACTGTTGGCAGCATGGGCAAACATTGATTTGGAAACAAAAGGCATTCCTTTTTAGATTGTAGGTTTTGCTTATTTCTGTGTGATTTTGTCTTTTTGTTCTTTTTTTTGAATGACTAGACATCAGCACTATGAGATGTTTAACAAATTAGATTTCAGAAATTAGAGTTGACACAATAATTGTGATATGATTTTTGTTGGCCCAATTGTGCAATCATACGTTCTCTCACAGACATCCCACCAGTACAAGGAGAGTGTGGTGTAGATGAAGCCTTAACCATCATGTACAAGACAACCTACTTGAATGCCACTTTTAAAGTATGAAATATCTATTAGTTGCTCATTTTTATTTATATATTTATTTATTTTTGGTAAACAAAGCTTTATACTTTGTGTGTGTCCAAATATACCCATAAAACAGCAACCTTCACATGTGCAACAATTATATTTGCATACCACCATGTGTTTCAATTCAGCATTCTGACTGGTACAGACCTAAGGATGATCTATTTAAGTCCACATGGCATACAAGAATCTAGACCTGTAGTTCCAACCACACAAGTGAGAGCGATGGTGCTTGTGAATGCCAGTTGAAATAATTGAACTATGCTGGTAACAACAGAACCTGTGACTAACTTGTGACTAATAATGCTTTTGGGATACACACCCTAGGTTTTCTCTCTCTC
>NW_015520378.1:0-1316 GCF_001515645.1 Sinocyclocheilus grahami | reverse complement strand
ATAGATTTTGTAATGTAAATAGTTAAAAAAATAATATATATATATATTTGCTGCAGTCTTCAACAAGCCCTAGGACACAAGACCTCTTTTATAATGGATATCAAAAGAGAAGAGGCTTCAAATATCCTGATTTCAGTATGCTGTGTTTTTTTTTGTTTTTTTTACGAGGAAACAGCTTAGCACTTTATGAATATTAAAATGAAATGCTGCTTTGTAAGATGTCAAATTTAAAATTTGATAACATTTAGATAAAATAAAATGTTTATTTCTATTTTATTTAGTTTTTATTGCATCCACAAACATTGATTGACTATTAAAACTGAAAGCTATTTACTGATAAATACATTGAAATCTAAGCTGTGATTTTGATGATCTTTTTTGTATTCCTGATATTTTTGTTTTGACCAGTCTAAGTTCTGAATGACCAGTTACTTAAAGGGGACATAACACAGTTTCTGCCAATCTCATGTTAATCTTGAGTACCTATTGTGACGAGCGTCCCGAGGCTTCATCAGCGTCGCCCTGGAAACAAGCGAGGAGCACCTGGCCATCATCATAACAGGCTGATCGGTCACAGCTGCACCTCATCAGGCGGTGGCTTCATAAGCCATGCAAGCCCTGCCATCTAGGAGATCCCTCCATGAGACTGAGCACTAACTCGCCCTCTCCTCCCCCACCATGGACGAAATCCTTCAGCGGCTCACCGAGGTTAGCATCCGCCAGCAACAAATTGTTGAGCACCTCGCCACCCATCAAGAAGAGATGGAGCAGGGACTCGCGGCACTGCGTGCCGCCGCTACTCAACGCTTTCTGCTGCCGGACCCCCCGAGTGCAAGCCGCGAAGCTGCTACCCAAGCTGACCCCTCATGATGACGTAGAAGCCTTCTTACAAATGTTCGAAGCAACGGCCACCTTGGAAGGGTGGCATCAGGATGACTGGGCATGGGTGCTGTCTCCCCTGCTGACGGGCGAAGCGCAGCGTGCATACTTCGCTCTTCCCGCCGCCTCCGCCGATCAATATAAGTAGGTCAAGAAGGAAATGCTAGCCTGCCTGGGGTTATCCCCTATCTGTGCCGCCCAGCACTTCCACTAGTGGGAGCATAAGCCCCGTCTGCCGGCCCATGCCCAGGCCGCCGAACTCACACGACTCGCGCAGCACTGGCTTCTGGAGGTGGCTCCATCGACTGGACAGGTGGCGGAGCACGTGGTGATAGACCGTCTTTTCCAAGCCCTTCCCCGATCTCACCGACAGGCTGTTGGGATGAGGAACTCAACCACCATGTCGGAGCTGGTGGAGGCTGTCGAGCTGGCGGATG
>NW_015520377.1:2366-2599 GCF_001515645.1 Sinocyclocheilus grahami | reverse complement strand
TGTGATACATCGTTTGTGCAACAGACATGAATGACATCTCAAGTTGTATAACTTATTGGAGGATGTGAGACTTATGGTGAAATAAGAGGAAATAAATCTCAGCCTACAGCCTCACTGGAAAAAATGTGCCTCTACCTACAAAACTCAAAAAAACCTACTTACGAGTATAGTTGTCTGCAGTTTTTGGCTAAAATGAACAGTAGTGGAAGTAAAACGCCAACAACCTTTATTCT
>NW_015520377.1:0-792 GCF_001515645.1 Sinocyclocheilus grahami | reverse complement strand
AAAAGCCAAAACCGATCATCAATGAAGCACTTTGATACAAAAGTGGCCTCTTGAGTGAAATATAGATCGTGACAGCATTCTTCCTGAAAATTTGAATCGGATCAAGGATTTATGACTATGGAGTTAACAAGCATTCGGGGGAGCTTTTGATTCTAATAACTTTCTACTGCTGAGAAACAGATCCCATCCTGAACATCTGTGTGACATTGACTCTAAATGGGCTTAAATGGCTTCCACCGGGCCTTTCACATGCTCATGAATTCCCTCATCTCGAACGTCTTCGATTTCTAATTGAATACACAATACAACCTATCACTCTCCATTGTGAGCGATTCTTTGCCTGAGAATAATGTTCAATCACGTCCTTTTCAATCTTGCGGAACTGCCACTGGCAATTCAGGAAGATCCGTGTAATGTGCCAGCAGGATTTTGGATGTTTCTGCCGATTCGACAGAATCGAGAAACGCAACTCGGTTCACCAGCAACCTCCCCATCCTCCCTTTCCTCAAGCAAATGTGCGATTTGACACAAAAGTGCCACTCCAGTGAGCTTGAGGCCATATGGGCGCCCTGTTGTAACAAGCATGCAATTAATCCTGAATTAGTCCACCCAATCTGCCACACGCTACAGTCTGACGAAGTCTCTGTGTGCACCCTGGGAAGCGAGCTAGAGAAGAGAGGACAGCGTGTTAACGCTACGGTACACACACGGCTTCCAGGAAACATCAGAGCATCCGTTCCACATTTTCTTGACACCAGAGTGATCATTCCAGCTCCTACCATCTCCAGAGAT
>NW_015520376.1:345-2608 GCF_001515645.1 Sinocyclocheilus grahami | reverse complement strand
AAAAACATTTACTTGAGAAGCAAAATGACAGATTTTAAGCCTACATTTTTGAAATATGTTTCAAAAGAAGGTATGCTAATGCTTAAAATAATAATTTAAAAAATATCTGCCAATGTGGCCAGAAAAATAAAATTGCTTTCCCACTGATTCAAGTTCACTTTTCTGACCCCATTTATGATATTTTGGAACACTTCACTTGAAACCTTTATGCATAATGCATTATAAAAGGCATCCATAATGTTTGCTATTATGCATTATATATTTTCATAAATAATTGTAAACAGTTAAAATGCATTATAATATTTGCAGATTTTTTGTTACATCTAAAAATGGTTGTTACTATTTAATGCATAATTATTGCATTAAAATACTTTTATAATGCATCATACACAAAGTCTTGAAGTAAATTTACTAGTGATTTCTAAGTGAAAATGTTTCACCACCATTTTTTTTAGTGCATTTATGGAATATTCTTCACATTAGGCAACTAAACTAATGATCTAATGAATATGTAAGAAATATGAATGTATCTTGAATATTTTATGTACAAAATCTGTATTTTCTAGCTCATATATGATGCTACGATGGAAACTATGATAAAATTATAGCTAAATAATCCTATTTTATTAGCATTTTTAATAAAAATATTGCAAAATACTGTCTTCGTGTCTGGTAAGAAATACAGCCAATAAATTCTTAATTTAAAGTCTTATTTAGATATGCATTATATATAAAGGCTTCAAATAAATTTACACATGATTTCTGTGTGAAAACGGTTTATTTTTTAGTGCATTTATGGAATATGCTTCCCATTAAGGTAATAACATGAATGTATATTATGTATGAAATATGAATATATCTTTAACATTTTATGTAGAAAATACAGAATACACATTTTTCTGCTTAAATATAATGTTGTGAGTAAAAGTCTAAAAAAATAAGCTAAACAATGCCACTGGTATAAAATTATTTTATTTATAAAAAAAATATTTTTGTTATATATATATATATATATCTCAAGTAAAGAGTTACCGATAATGTTTGTTTTAAACAATTTTTTAAGACTTATATATGTTGGTTTAAAGACTTTTGGATATTTGTACTAGAAAACAGTACAAAAACACTGAGTAAGAAAATTATTTTTTGCAGCTCACAGACACACTCATTCACACTTTTCCACAGCCGGATGAGTTTATGTAGATATGAATCATCTCATCACGGAAATAAAGCTGCTTCAGCACCATCTGGTGTGCTAAAAACAGAAAATAAAATCACTAAACTGTTAACAGCACTCGTGTCGTACACGTTCACATCTACTACGGGACACCAGAGGCACACAAACACAGAGTTTGAGCAACAATTTCAAAGAAAAGAATTGAACAATTTGAATGGATTGTGTGCTGGAAACTATGTGGGAGGTTTTAGGAGGTCGGTCTGCTGCAGTAGAAGTTCTCTACAGGTAATTACCGTCTGTCAGCGCTTCAGTTAGTGGGACTAATGAAAACCCGAAAGCCCTCACACGTTCGGCCACGGACCAGCAGGGACACCGCCGAGCCGCTCGCACTCTACAGGATTTCTGAGATTTCACAGCAGCCTGTGAGGAAGCTGCTGCAGGAGATTTGAGGGAAAATCTGAACTCAAGTCCACTTACGAAGACAAATGAGACTCAAGATGCGACCATCCGGTACATAAACCGGCTAACTTCATCAGCACCATCAAACAGTGAAAATTACAGTCTGATGGAAGCAACTTACGCTATTTATCTGCTGCAAATGACATCTAACTGCAGCAATTGCATGTCTTCTAATAATGCATACTTTGGATGTTTTATGCTTAAGAATAATTACACTTTGAGAATGTTCAGTGCATTTATGGAATATTTTTCACACTAAGCTACTAAAAAGAATAAATAATTATGAACATACATAATATTTCATGTACAAAATCTTGATGTTTTTATAGCTAATATCTGATGCTATGAGTGAAATTATAATAAAAGAATAAGTGAAATAATTCCATTGTCATATGCACAAAAATATAGTTTTAATAAAAATATTGCAAAATACCATTTTAATGGCTAGTAAGAAATATTTATGGCTAGTAAAGTCTTTATTATTCTCTAAACAACACTTTAAACCAAGCAATCTCAACAACAGAAAATAACAGTCTGGTTTAAGTAGCTCACGCTATTTATCTGTCTTCTAATCATTTTTACTCTGTACATTTCTTTGCCACAAGTCAAATGATTTCATTTTTTTTTTTT
>NW_015520376.1:0-335 GCF_001515645.1 Sinocyclocheilus grahami | reverse complement strand
ACTTCAAAATTGCATGTTTAATTCAGTTACTTACAGTTTATTTATTTATTTATCACCTATATTTTTCACATTAAGCTACTAAAATGAATATGTACAAAATATGAATATTTTATGTACAAAATCTTAATGTTTTTCTAGCTCGTATATGATGCTACATATCTAGCTATTGTATGATTTTATTAGAGTGATACTCTAATAAAATACACACAAAAATACAGTTTTAATAAAACTATTTCACAATACAGTTGCAATGGCTAGTAAGATACATTTATGGAAACATTTAAGTCTTACTTGTAATTTAAGGCTACTAAAATTAATATTACGTACAAAATATA
>NW_015520375.1:2169-2599 GCF_001515645.1 Sinocyclocheilus grahami | reverse complement strand
ATTGTCTCTTATTTCTGAAATGCCAAAATAATAGTTTATTTTTTGAAGAATAGGGTGTTTGTTTGTCTAAATTCAGAATACAATATGCAATGTCTGTTTCAGAAAACATGTGCATGGCTTGTGTTTGTAATGTCCTGAGACGTAGGCTAGATGGTTTTCCATCTAGTTTTGATACATACTTTGTCTGTTCAGATACACTTTTTTATAGAATGTTACCTTAAAATCATTCCTAAAGATGTTTAGCATATTTTCTGCCATAGCTCTTAAATGAATTTGGCAGCCCAAGATATCAAACAACGCTTGTCTAGAGTTTTCTGGTAAACCACAGTATTCAAATGAACTTTAACCAAAACGTCTGAAGGGAATAAACAGTATTAGAAGTGCAATGCTTGTACAGTAATATGAAACATGAAGAAAACAGAACTGAATG
>NW_015520375.1:0-468 GCF_001515645.1 Sinocyclocheilus grahami | reverse complement strand
GTTGTTAGGTGGTCCAAGTCAAAAGATGGTTGCCAGTGCTTTGCCAAGCAATTGCTAGCATTTTCTGTGTGAGTGCTAGGTGTCTCTCCCTAAAAAAATCTTATAGTTATGATATACCGACTCTATATTGTTTCGTACATGGATTGTCAAAAAAGAAAAAATGTAGGGTGGGACTTGCTTCTATACATCGGTTGTATATTGGATGGATGCAGATCTGAATGCAATGCAATAATGGCAACACACATGTGACGAATGGGGCGGGGCCGAGAGCCATGGGAATGGAGCGAGGCCAGTGGAGTAATTGATAATGAGACGAGAGAGGACCAGGCCTGGGTTTTATGTTGGTTTTTTTCTGTTTGTGTGCGGCAGTCGTCCGCGAGGGGCTGTCGCGCTATTTTAAGTTTTATATTTATTTTATTATTAAAGTTCTGTCAGGACCACTGTCGTCAAAATGATAGATACTTAGCA
>NW_015520374.1:1962-2600 GCF_001515645.1 Sinocyclocheilus grahami | reverse complement strand
TTCATTTGTAAACGTGTTTGACCTTACAGTGATACTGTCCTTCTCAAACACAGGACTGCAGACTTGTCAAAACAGTCTGACCGACTTTGTTGTTCTTCATGAAAATGTACGGCACAGTCTTGCATGCGAGGTCAGAGACAGGACAGATTCTAGATCATCTGATATTTCTAATCCCAGATTGGCTCACTTTTCATATTTGTGAATTCATTATGGTTTCAATAAGAGATTTTGGTGTTGGTTTATCTAAAATTGTATTGAATTATTACTTCAATGTTACCGATGGTGTTTTCATTGGCTTTTATCTGTATGATAGTCTGTCACCTGTCAAGCCATTATTTACAAAGAATCTTTTGATGAGTTCTTCCTCTTAAATGATTGCCTTTAAGGCATTTATCTCTGTGCGTTGTGTTGACAAACCCACTTTAAGCTTTCTGCTTTTGCGGTTAGTTTGTCTCAAGACAGCTTGATTCTTCTTTTTTTTTAAACCTGTATTTTTCTGTTCAATACAGTGACTTTAAGACTGGATTTAAGCATTGAATTCAAGCAGTTGACACATTATAAGTCTTAGTGCACTATAGAGTGTATTTTCCATTGTGATGGAAATAAACAAGAACTTTAATCAGTGACAAATGCTAACA
>NW_015520374.1:0-665 GCF_001515645.1 Sinocyclocheilus grahami | reverse complement strand
TTTTTTTTTCCCTGTGTGTTTTAAACTTTGATATATTACTCTGGTATATAAACGGTGTAAATTAGTGTCAAGTGCAAAGAGTGCTGTTTTTTTTTTATAGCTCCACTACACTATAATTAAAAACATAAATATTTTAAATGTTGTAAAATCATTTATTGTTGTAATCAAATACTTAATGCTACCCCTATTTCAACAGTTTAATTCAAAACGGTCACTTTTTTACTTTCAAATAAAATTGGAAACAAATAAAAAATACATAAAACTTAGGCTAACACTTAAAAATCATAAACACTGCATGTATGTATTTGTTTTTACACCTTGTGTATAACAAGCTTGTGTGAATGTTATTTATTATTAAAATATTATGATTGATGAGACCATTTCTGTCATTTAATTTACCCTAACATGATTATAAATCTAATTCCATTTCTCTGTGTAAAATATTTACAAGGCAAAAAAAAATGTTGGGTAAGAAAGCATAAATGTCTTACAGATTTGTGATCATGTTTATGCTAAATGACGGAACTTGTATCAAGTGAATTAGCAGTTTCTGTCGGTTAATTTGGTTATATTGTACCCACAAAAGCTAAATAAGATTGTTTATAAGCTTGTAGCCTATATAAGCAGTATTTGTCACAATTGCGACTAACACGCATTTTTACGTT
>NW_015520373.1:1984-2600 GCF_001515645.1 Sinocyclocheilus grahami | reverse complement strand
TGCTACCGTGTGCTGCGACATTCACAGCAGGACTACAGGAAGAACCAGGTGGGTCTGCAGGAGCACCAGCCGACATGGGAGCATCTCTGGTTCAACCTTAAACCTCACAGACCTCATACAATCATTTATATGATATTTAACGAACATTTCAATATTGTTTTTTTATCTGTACTGTTTTTTTTTTCTCATTAAAAAAATCATATTGTGAAAATGCAGGACCCAAAGTCCCATTTGTTTGTTCTCTAAAGCCATGCTGATATGATTCAATTCAGCTTACCTTCATTTAGATTCTTTCTCATATATTCATAAACTTCAAGATGTTATCTGTGTCTGCAGGCATGAGTGTGATTTCCTGTGGTTTCAACATTACACATGTCTAATGAATACTTTTTAAAGTGTTAAACCATTCTAAAAAACTATATATAATGCCATCTAACCTCAAACACTGAACTTTCAAAGGTTTCAAAATTCAGTGTCATGTATTTGTAGGTGTTGACATATCAATGTAATTAATTAAATATATTTAATGCATTTAATTGTATTTAACATGGTTTATCAATTTATTCTGTGTTTGACAAAGGAAGTGGCCATGTTTACACACACACACACACACACA
>NW_015520373.1:0-534 GCF_001515645.1 Sinocyclocheilus grahami | reverse complement strand
GAAGTACTAAGGAATGCTCTGAAATGCGAGTGAAGTACTTTAAGTAATTTAAAGTCAGTGATGGGCATTATCTGTCTCTTTCTATAAGGCTAAGATCATGCAATAGGCTTCACTTTAGTACATTTTATTTTTTATTTTTTTCCAAAGAAAACAATAAAAATCAACACTGACACATTGTAGATGTACAAAATGTTTGCCATTCCAGGTTATAATTATGAGTTGCCAGTTCCATTTAAATTCTGTATCTTTCTCTCTCGACCCAGGCTGGTGTTGTCTCGGTTTGAGGTGGAGTCTGGAGAGGGTCCAGTGGAGTCAGAGGAGGATGAGGAGGAGGTGTGGTTGTTTTGGAAGGACAGCGGTAAGGAGATCAAGAGTAAGAGTATCAGAGAGCTGGCACAGGATGCTAAAGAAGGCCAGAAAGATGACCAGGATGTCATTAGCTACTACAGGTCAGCCAACAGGAAATAAACTAAGGGTCGAAGTTTATCAGGGCAAAACCCAAAAATGCTTTCAAGTTCAAAATGGTAAAAAAAA
>NW_015520372.1:2013-2600 GCF_001515645.1 Sinocyclocheilus grahami | reverse complement strand
TAGGGTACAATATTCAGAAATCAAATATTTATTTATCAATCACTGCACACCTATTTGGAAGTTGAAAACAAACATTTTAGCATTACAACTATTATTAAATGATCAATATGTTTTGATTTTAAATGTAGCCAGAAACATAATCAGAAAGTAGCAACAGAAATTGTCAAGGAGTATTAACCCAACTCCAACCACTGAATCTATTGAGAGCCATAGAAGTATAAAGGACATACACATATACACTTATAATAAGTGCAATTGCACCAAGCACATCGCATGAATGAATAATTCCTGCCCGCTAAACGGATATATTTGCTTTCCCCAACAGGCCTATGTAAACGATTTAGAAAAAATTCCGTCGATTCACACTTTATATCATCGCCACGATATGTATTGTCATATCACCCAGCCCTAACATGCAGTAATGCTTTAAACACATTTGACAAGCTAGTTGATAAAAAAAAACGATTAGCTATTAAAACTGATTGGCTAATGCTATTTTTCCCCTTGTCAGTGCTCTTTTATCCTTTCATGTTAACTGACGCCAAATCTGAATGATGCACTATTTTAACTTTAATCAACATGTACAA
>NW_015520372.1:0-549 GCF_001515645.1 Sinocyclocheilus grahami | reverse complement strand
CATGCAGAGAAACTTTGCGTTTTGCAAAACCTTTACATTTTGCGAGCAAACACAAAGATTCTCTGGGGAAGGCAAAAGTTTTGCAAGCAAATACAAAAGCATTGAATGTTGCATAAAAGCAATATAATTTTTTTTATATGATGTTTGCTCCCATCTCATTTTACCATCACCTTGACTCAGTAGAATTGTGCAAAACCAGTGTGTGTGTGTGTGTGTATTTCCAAAAGAAATAACTACAGTAATCAGAACTAATTCAATGTAGTATGTTGTATTTTAACGTGGTGTGCATTGTACATGGTATATTTTTGCAAACAGTGAATGCTGAAAAGCTGTTTTTGAACTGAAGAGTAATTTTTGAAGTACAATGTAGTACAGTGACTTCTTATAAATTCAAATATCAAAGAAAATTTAATTTTTTTATAGAAACTTCTTTTCTGGAGTGTATGATTAATCTCACATGAGTAATATTCAGCTGTTGTAGTTGTTTTTCTAAAGGATCCTTTAAAAAAAAAAGTTTTCTCCTCTTCTGTCAAAAACTAAATATCTATG
>NW_015520371.1:2354-2600 GCF_001515645.1 Sinocyclocheilus grahami | reverse complement strand
CTCTTCCAAGCTTTATAATGGCAGTGAATGGGTGTTATTTTTTAACAGTACAAAAAGAAGTCCAATAAAGCGCATCCATCCATAATTAAACGTGCCTCACACGGCTCCGGGAGGTGAATGGATGCGTTTATGTAAGAAAAATTTCCATATTTAACATTTGTGACCCTGGACCACAAAACCATAAGGGTCAATTTTGTGAAATTGAGATTAATGCATCATCTGAAGCTGAATAAATAAGCTCTCCAT
>NW_015520371.1:0-931 GCF_001515645.1 Sinocyclocheilus grahami | reverse complement strand
ATGGAAAGCTTATTTATTCAGCTTTCAGATGATGTATAAACCTCAGTTTCGAAAAATTTACCCTCATGACTGGTTTTGTGCTCCAGAGTCACATGTGACCCAACAACCTCAACCCAGTGATTGCGTAGAAAAGAATAACCCAGTGTTCTATTTGTCTTTCTGCATTACTTTACAACATCGATTCTTTGTAGTACTTTGAGAAATTTACCAGTGATGTCTGAGTGTAAGTTGTGTAGTGTGGGAATCGAATCTAAATCTTTCTGCCAAATGGAGATTGAGTTTTGACTCCGAGCCGATGGTTGATGTTCCTGTTGTTTAGCGTGGATAACCTCATGGCGGCGTGACCCGTTAGCTCTGCTCATCAGTCATGTCTTCTGCTGATGTTCATGAGCTCAGATTGGCTTTAATGGAGTTTGTAGTTTGTAGAAACTTGCTGCATCTCCTTACTTTGTGGTTTGGCTCCGTTTCCAAGATCTCATTGGAAATGCTTTGGGAAGTAGAGCCTCAGGCGAGGAAACACACGCTAATATCCCTCCCACGGATTGGCTGAGTAATTTGGCCTCATTTGCATTTGCGGATCATTAGCAGACGAAGGCAGGTTAACTGAATTAAAGCAGAACTCCATTACAGCACTTTATTCTCGGATCTGCGGCTGTAATCACGGAGAACGGCGCTCCTTGAGGCTCTTGGTGGGGCATTGATTAAGATTATATTGGGCTTTAATTGGGAGGGTAACTTTGCCATCTTAATCAGGCCCTGATTAGTTTAATGGCCGACCACCTTGAGTGCTTTCTCAGAACTGCTCTTTGCTCACTAAAATACATTTGTTGAAATAACCTCTCACACTGTTCCTCATTTACATTGTTAAAAGCAGAACGTACAGTAGGCTGTGTTCATACATGCACAACTTTAAATACTGTTTAAATGCAGT
>NW_015520370.1:2328-2600 GCF_001515645.1 Sinocyclocheilus grahami | reverse complement strand
TGTTTGACACTGTGAAGCTGCTTTGACACAATCAGTATTGTATAAGCGCTATATAAATCAAGGTGACTTGACTTGATTGGACTTTAATATTTCCGAATATTCAGTCAAATGGAGTAAATCTTCTATTCTTTCATTACATCCCAACAGCTTGGATGTGACATCCCAGATACCACATATCCTTCTATGCACCAATCACATCACATATTTAAGCATTAACGTTTCCCCCAGGCTGTCAGATTTGTTTAAACTTAACTTCACTCCATTACTCAAAA
>NW_015520370.1:0-647 GCF_001515645.1 Sinocyclocheilus grahami | reverse complement strand
TCTAGTGTGACCACGGCTTGAGTAACAAATTAGACAGCAGCCAGAGGATCCGATATCAAAAAGGATTATAGGTGATATATGTTTCTTAGCTATCTTGACCTTACAGCCTATAAACTAGTGTAGACCAGTTCAGTTTCACTGTGTAAGCAAATGAAAGGGGCGTTGACACATGAACAGGAATGATGGGTTGAAAAATATTTAATAATATTTAAGTTGTATACTGAATTATAGACCGTTCATATTACGGACCCAGTTAAATGTTTTTACATTGTTGACTGCAGTTTCACAATCTCTGATTTTCTCTAGCATTGTGCTGAGATTGGGGATGCATATGCCCCCTATAGATGGCATCTATTAACCGGTGTATATTCACCTAAAATTCACCTCAGTTTTGTAATTGTATTTTTATATTGAATAAAACATTACAAAATATAACATGTTACAAGGTTCAAAATGACTATTAATTCATGCTAAGATTGAGACATCTCACCATTGGCTGTTGTGCCAGCACATTTGCATACATTTGAATGAATGAAAGAGGGATTTATATAGCTCTTTGTTGTATATTGCTGTACACCAAATGTGCTTTAAAATCATATGAAGAGGTCTCTCTTCAACCACCACCAGTGTGCAGCATCCACCTGGAT
>NW_015520369.1:1996-2601 GCF_001515645.1 Sinocyclocheilus grahami | reverse complement strand
ACACACACACACACACACACACACACACACTAGGCTTTACAAACAAAGAATGCACAAGCATGTTAAAACATTGCAATGGAAAGGACATAAAGTACAGAAGTTAACTAGGATAAAACAGCCTTTTTTATATATGACACCCCCATGGGCCCCACCTAAAACCAACCATTGAGCATTGCACGGTAAAAGTGTGTGCTTTCCTTCAGCGCAGTGTCTATTGCCAAGAAAGTCCAGCTATTAGGAAAAAGAAAGAGTGTGTGAGCCAGAGCCTCCATAGCAACCGTTTCTCCTGCTGGCCAAGTTACCTTGTGATGCTGAGTCAGACTGGGTTAGTGTCTGTGATCAGTAGTGTGGGACATGAGCGACAGGCCAGGCTTGTGCTCTTCTAACAGATGTTGTCAGATGTAGTACAACATTGTCAGATAACTGTCTGGTAATTTTCAAATGTAATGTTTTAAAAAGAAGTCTCTGGAAGTGATATGTTGCTCACTATAATATTTGAGAAGCACAGAAGAATTCACAAATATATTTTTTCTTGTCAAGATATTTATTTATTTTTAAATGGCAGTTTCAAAATGGTAAAGTAGATTTAAAAAATAGTAAAAAAA
>NW_015520369.1:0-338 GCF_001515645.1 Sinocyclocheilus grahami | reverse complement strand
TTGGGCTGCTTTAGGCCTCGGTTTGCTTTTTCCGGTTTGTTTTGGGGGTGTAGCAACATCACAAGGTTGCCTTTAAGATATTTTATTTGATATTTTTGTTATTTTCAGGCAGAGGAGCGAAGGCGAGGTGAACAGCGCGTGTGTGTGCCGCAGTTGTCTGTTACACGTGACTACTCGGGCGAGCCAATGGCGTGCTTCCAACCTGACCCGGATGATCGCGCCTTAGTTTTGGCCAGCCAATCAGCGACGTCTATTGACGTAACGCAAAACTCTTGAGAAACGCAGCGTTTCTGGAAATGTTACCGCATCTTTGAGTGTTTTTTAATTATTCGTGAAAA
>NW_015520368.1:2401-2601 GCF_001515645.1 Sinocyclocheilus grahami | reverse complement strand
TGGGTTGTATTTAACCCAGCATTTTTTAGAGTGTACACTCACTCTTTTGCTTGCAGTTGGGACAGTAAGATTGTCAGAATGTTTAACATTTTTACTGAATTTGATATTATTTTTTCATTCTGCTTTCTAAAGGCTGGGACAAAGGCGTAATCATTTGTTAAAATCAAATATGTTTTTTTTTTTTATATTAAGGAATAAAC
>NW_015520368.1:0-2315 GCF_001515645.1 Sinocyclocheilus grahami | reverse complement strand
TTTTTTTTTTTTGCTCAGCTAGGCTGCATTTATTTTGATCAAAAATACAGTTAAACAGTAATATTGTCAAATATTATAACAAGTGAAAATACAATTATTCTATTTATTCTATTTTAAAACAGAATTTATTTCTGTAATGCAAAGCTGAAATCAGTGTCACACAATCCTTCAGAAATCGTTCTAATTTGCTGATGTGGTGCTCAATAAACATTTCCTATTATTATCAATGTTGAGAACAGTTGTGATGCTTAATATTTGTGTGGTTTTTTAATAGAATCTGAAATAGAAATGTTTTTTAACATTAAAAATGTCTTTACTGTCACTTGATCAACTGAATATGTATCTTCTAAATATTAAAATTATTAATATTAAAAATTCTTTCAAATAAAAAAAATGACTGACCCCATACTTTTGAATGTTAGTGTAGAGTAGCATAGTATTAGCATTGTATACCACCGCTTGTAAAGGTTGCTGCTTTGTTAGAGTTTGTGTAAAATATTACAAAGTGAACCAAAATGATATCCATATTTGTAATAGGAATAGTAGGATATTTTTCAAATACTATGTAAAAATATCAAAACGTAACAGTGAAAGAAACGGTTTGCGCCTCACAGGATCGGCTGTGTCTTCAAATACGGGCAACCCAAAGTGGAACGGTCAGAGTGTCTCTTGATGAGCTACAGCCGGTGAAACCACGCTACCATGTTTCAGATGTACTGCTTGGAGAGTTGAGATATGAGCCGTAAGCCATCAACTTAAAAATTCTTCTCAACAGGTGTAAACCAATTCTCTTCTAGATCTGCTACTGCCAGTTATTCATTGTTATTTCTTTGCAGGCTGAGAGTTAATTGGAAGAGAGAGGACTGTGTATGTCTAACTTGGGGTCTGGGACAGTACAAGCTGCTGGTTTCCTTTTCTCCTTTCAAACTCGAGATTTCCTGTGATGGAGAGGAGATTGTCACTCTCAACCCACAAAACAAACTCTACTTTGAGACTCTGCACGATCCAACTAGGTATCAGGAACTATATATGATACTGTTGTTTCATACCCACTCAAAAACCCATTTGGAAATGCTTGCTAATGTTGGTTTTTCCCAATTAACATGATATAAATTCGTCCCAGGTCATCTTCAGATTCATGCCAGGTGAGAATTTGGGCTTTAATGTGAAAATGTATTATTGACAGAGCCTTCTTGTGTGACAAATCGTGTGTTTCCATCTCAAAAGGACGATGAAAATCGATGTGGGCTGTGGAAGGAAACATTTAGACAGTTTGAGGACATCAAAGCAAATGGTGAACCGCTATAACATACAACTCCATTGTTCATTTTTAAACTGTAATGAAAGTTGTATTATTATTAAGGGTGTTTGTATTACTAATCATGCATACTGAGGGTTAGGGATTTAGATCCATTTATATCGAGGCAATAACTGTAATGATAACCAAATCTATGACGTTTTAATAATCGTTCTAATTCTCTAAGAATAGTGAAGTCCACACCCCAACTACAGTGCAACAATATCGTTATATCACTTTCATTTAAAAAAATGTCCATCTGATGAATGCTAAAAATATTGCCAGTCAGAACAGACTCGACTTTAAAGAGCTTGAATGTTTGAAGAGGCAGATGACAAAACTGAATAGCACACTTATAATAAACAGAATATTATTGTATGTTGGTATGGGCGCTAATATAGTAATGTTATGCAGGTAGTTATCTTTCTTGATGTGAACAGACCTTAACTTTAAAGGTGGGTCACATTTACTGTTGCTTGGCAAAATTTTGCAGGCAAAATCCAGACATTTCAATAGGAAATGGCGTGATTGGGAATTTTGCAATGGTGCAAAACATTCCCCATGCAGATTTTGCATCTGGTTCAAGTTTTTTACATGAATTTGACACGTTGACCAATAGAAAGCTGCTTTGTTTGAAAGTGACTTCTCTGTGGGCTGTGCTTTGTGCATCACTCCACAATTGACATTGAACAATGGACCTTTTTTGCTTGCAAAATTTCACACACACAAAAAATCTTGCTGAAAACACCTTGCCTTAATTATTTAACTTTGGTGTGTATTTTGAGCACCAGAAAATTCATAGACACTTTGGACTCTACTTCTGACATACAACCACCCATAAACACCCAATCAACACCCTGGAAGCCACCTAGGAAACCCTAACAATCATGCCTGCGAGTTACATGAGCAAGCACAATCCACATTTTCTGGTTCTATGTAGTTACATTATAACGTATGATTGCTGATGTCTTTAATCTACAGTGGGGCAAAAAAGTATTTAGTCGGCCACCAATTGTGC
>NW_015520367.1:1971-2601 GCF_001515645.1 Sinocyclocheilus grahami | reverse complement strand
TCAATGTTGAAAACAGATGTGCTGCTTCATATTTTTGTGGAAACCATGATATATTTCAGAATATATTCTAGAAGTCTTTTGTAACCTCAATTTCATGCATCCTTGCTGAATAAATGTATTTGAATGGTGGTATATAAATAGTGTTTAAAATGACTCAATTACTTGTCTTATTAATAAGTGTATGAAATGACTTTTTGCATTCCAGCAACATCATCACAGCAAGAACAAGAGTCAGAAGGCAGCACAGATGTTACTCCCAAAGTCCCTGGACAGCCGAACAACTCCCCTAGAGAGACTGCATCTGCTACACCTGCAGACAAAAACAGTGAAGTGGATAAAGCCAAGGACAGTGTCACTGTCGCTATGTCCTAGCTCATATGTACAAAACATACACTACATCAGCACTTATGTCTGTACAGCTGTACATAGATGTTGTCAAATTCTTCACTACATTTTTTTTAACTAATGTTTGTCTCGCCTGACTGTGCTTTTGTGTTTTTTGTATGTTATGACTATGTCTGAATGTTCCAAATCTAAGACACACAGACCATTTCCTGCTGTAGGATTGAGAGGGGTGTCCACTACTCTGTTGGGTTCGATTCTAAAGAAAAAAAAAAAGAAGACCAGTTT
>NW_015520367.1:0-834 GCF_001515645.1 Sinocyclocheilus grahami | reverse complement strand
GTGGTCTAAATTGTAATTTAATAGTTTTTGTATGGTGCAAGTGAATTAAAGAGAACACCTGATGAAAATGTTTCACATTGGAGTCATTCTTTGATGAGTGATTGACATTAAAACATGCCAGAAAGAAAACCCTACTTTATTTGGACCTTAATATTTGTTTTAATGGGACAGTATTCACAAAAACTTTGAGAAGCTGTATGCTATGTACATTTCTGGGTTGTGTGTAAATGTAATCTCTAAATCTCTAAAAGAAGTGATTTGTTTTTGCCACGGTATGTATGATTGTGGTGACGTTGCATAATATTTTTGTGGACACCTCTGTTATTATAGCTGCCAAATCTTATATCGATGTCTGGATCTGAAGGAAGGCAACAAGGCAAGTCAGAATCCGATGTTTGTGTATCATCCTCTCTAATTATGTGTCCTTATTTGCTGCCTATTATATCCTACAAAATAATGTCAGTCTAAAATGAAATCCTAGTGTGTAAAAATGTCAGATGCATTGCTCTGATATGGGAAGTTCAATGCATCAATTATATAATTCTAAAAATGAATTATAATTAGTGTACTATAATAATACCCAGTGTAATACAAGTAGATTTCTCGCCCAAAATAAAGTAAAATCTATTTTTGATCAAAAATAATAATAATACATTAATAATAATAATACATCTGTAAAATCTAGACCCCAATTATTAACGAATTTCAGAATAATATAATCAAACTGTACCAGTTTTAGGTTTTTTAAAGAGGCTTTGAATGGCGGTCAGATGTTCGACTGCAGACTGGGCATATGAAGGAGCAAGATTTCAACTAATTCAAGCTTTAGGATCA
>NW_015520366.1:1425-2601 GCF_001515645.1 Sinocyclocheilus grahami | reverse complement strand
CCTCCAAAAATGATCGGTTGAAAGCACCACAATATTGTTTGTCGGATTGTTTATATGTTGATTTGTTTATGTTCTTCATTCTTTTTCTATCAACGATGGACAGCTGTTTGAGCGCACTCGGTTTTTTTCATATGGAAATGTAATACTATCAAATATTATGACAGAATAATCTAATGGAAATAGTATGAGCTGTTAAGAGACGCGTTGAACGATGGCGTTTGTTTTGTTACGAGTAGCACAAGAAGTACTGAAGTTCCCAGATGCTCCTGAAGGTGTCGCTATGCACAAAAATAATATGTATATCTGTTTCAAAGTGGTTTGTATGGAAACTTGTTTCCACCACAGGATAGAAAATAAAAAAGGTAATTATGATTTTTTTTTTTTTGCTCACAATTCTGACTTCTTTCTCATAATTCTGAGTTTATATCTCGTAATTCTGACTTTTTCTTTGAATTCTGAGTTTATATCTCATAATTCTGACTTTTTCTTTGAATTGAGTTTATATTTCACAATTCAGATTTTTCTCATAATTCTGAGTTTATATTTCACAATTCTGATTTTTCTTTGAATTGAGTTTATATTTCACAATTTTGATTTTTCTCATAATTCTGAGTTTTCATTTCGGTATTCTGTTTTCTTTTTTCTTTTTTTGTTGTTGTTGGTTTTTTTTTGGTTAATTTCCACCATGAAATAAAAAAAAATTAAAAAAAAGGTAATTTTCGACTTTTTATCTCGCGGCTCAGACCTTTTTTTCACAATTTATATCTTTCAAATCTGGATTTCTTTTTTTTTTTTCACGTGCAAGAAAAAAAGTCAGAATTATGAGCTGAAATCTCAGAGTTGCGAGAACAATATTCTCGAATTGTGATAGAAACTCAGAATTGCAAATTATGAGATGCAAATGTAGAATTGCGAAAAGGTCTGAATTTTGATATAAACTTGACATTGTGAGGAAAAGTAGTCTGAATTGTTAGATAAAAAGCATAGACTGTATAAAAACAAAGTCGCAATTACCTTTTCTATTTATTTTTTACACTGTATTGGAAACAAGCTTCCGTAGGTTTCAAATGGAAAGTCGGGGATGAGAATCTCGGAGCTACACGCGACGGTCTGTGGGTTTCCATACCATAGATATATATATACATATCTATGATCTGGCTAGAAAGATGAGCACCT
>NW_015520366.1:0-495 GCF_001515645.1 Sinocyclocheilus grahami | reverse complement strand
CACACACACGAGTACATGCCTAATTTATTATTTCTCCTTCTATTGTTACTATTTGCTAATGTGTATTGTGCGCTGTTAATGCAGAGATGACGTGCTGCATGGTTAATTTCCGCTAACAATCTCTATTTAGTAACCATCTGTTATTTCTAAACGTGGTCCTTTTAGAAGTAAAACCATGGCTTTTAATTTATCGGACGTTTCGCGCCATGACGTGTTTCAAATGGAGAAAGAAAAAAAAAGTTTAAAAAGAAATGGTTGATACCAAACAATTATAAATAGATGTTTTTTGGTAATATTTTCTGTGGCGAGCGATTTTCTTTCATATTTTCTAGTGACACCTCATTTGTAAATCATTTTTCTAAGATGTTCCTTTGTCCTCATGGCATTTGATAATGGGTTTTTTGCCAGGTTAGCCTGAAAGGCTGCAGTTTATTGATATTTTTAAAATAACTTTGTACAAACGTGTTATGTTAATGGGTAAAAAAACGAAAAAAA
>NW_015520365.1:2183-2602 GCF_001515645.1 Sinocyclocheilus grahami | reverse complement strand
CGAATCTCGATCTCGATTCCATTTCGATTTATCGTGCAGCCCTAGTTAGTAGCACTATAATTTATCTGGGATTTCCTACCAGTCCAGTACAGGCAATATGGGAATGAAAGATCTCAATTTTGACCATTTTAGCAAATTATAAAAAAAAAAATGACAAAATCTTTTGATATGGGGTGGGGAACTTTTATTCCTCTTTTTGAGAGAGAGTTCGGTTAGTACTGTTATTTAAAAGGGATTCCCCACTAAACCCTCTATGGGAACTGAATATCTCCCACAGAGTCACTTTTGTCCATATTGGATCAGTCTACCAGTATCAAATTGTCCGGATGTCATAATCAAACAGTACTCAACTAAAAGCATTGTATTGTTGTGGTCCCTCTTTTACTTAGAAATGTTTACTTGAGGTTTTTTTTTTTTTT
>NW_015520365.1:0-429 GCF_001515645.1 Sinocyclocheilus grahami | reverse complement strand
GGTACAGTGTCTGTGTTTTAAAATAGGTAGCAGCAAAACACAAAGCCCTCTCTGATTACGGTCTTTTAAGACCATGAGGTTTAAGGCTGCCGTGAAAGGGAGGGACTTCCCGTCCTCAGCATCATAGGAGTTGCCAGAAACTGTGGGCTGCACTGCAGAGCATATTGGGAGAATGTGGCAGATCAATATGTTCAACAGAAGTTCGCCTAGATATATGAAACAATATTAGACTGTGTGTATTGGAGTTGTATGGGTTTTAAGAGTAAAATGATCAGTTCAAATGCTACTATTAAATACATTTTTGTCTATACATTATCAACATTTCCGTATAAATGTTGTCAGAATGATTTGCAACATTACATATTTATGTCAAATATGCGTTGAGATATGTTGACAAACAATTCTATTTAAACAAACACTGTGGGGGGG
>NW_015520364.1:1802-2602 GCF_001515645.1 Sinocyclocheilus grahami | reverse complement strand
GTGTGTGTGTGTGTGTGTTTCAAGTGTACCTTTGCATGATGAAGGTCGACTCCATACATAGACAGTTTCTTTACATTCTCCAGAAAATGCATCTCAGCTTCGGCCGGCGTCATTCCTCTGAGAAACAAACACACGGTCTCAGAAAATCTGAAATCATTCTCATCGTTAAACCTCCTAAATCTAAACATTAGTCCAGACTAAGTGAGAGCTGATTTGAAGTTATCACATTAAGATTTTGAAGTCAAACATGTTTTTCTGTGGAATATTCAGTTACTGAACTGAATCAACACTGATCTGAATAATGACTCTGTTGTCTTCTGTAGAGCTGCTTTACAGCTAAAACTGAATTTGTTTCATAACTGATGGATTTTATAACATTAACTTGATTATTTTCACGTTTATCACAGTGAAGCTGCTTTGACACAGAAGCAGAACGAGATTCACTTGTAGTTCTTGTGCAGGTCCATGATTTTCTCCTCCATCTCTTTGGTCTGAAGAGGCGCGAAACGAAACTCGCTGACGTAGTCGGAGCCGTACTCGTCCGGGTCATAATCGCCCAGCTCCGACTGAACCGAATACGAACCCAGAACCGTGTGTGTGGCGAACGAACACGGCAAACGACCCGATACGATATCATCCCGCAGCTGTAAACACAGATAATATCTGAAACACACACACAGATTCATCAGTGCTTTCTTAGTTCACTTTGCATGATTAAAAATGTTCTTTATTGTCCATCACTGATATTTCACCTCCTTTGACTTATTTTACACTATTTCTTATTTATATGGCAAAAAAAT
>NW_015520364.1:0-476 GCF_001515645.1 Sinocyclocheilus grahami | reverse complement strand
AGTGCAATAAAATAAACACTTAAATGTGTGTTTTGGATGTTTTCTCTCTACTAGACTGAAAGAAGAGAAGCAAAACAGACCAAAACCTGAGCAGTGCATGAAAACACACTGGTTTGGCCTGTAGTTCAGGCAAAGTCAAAGCAATAATTGAAAAAACTCGTGCATTTCTGAAATGAAAGCCTCCATGTGATGCAACAGAGAGTCAATCTCAGAGTGGCAGCAGCTCGCTGGGGTTGAGGAAAACACCGGAGAAGCAGCTGGAGCTCCGGATCTGTCTGCAGTCTCACCTCCACCACGCAGGTGTAGTCGCACCCATCCAGCAGCGCCACCTTGCACTGCATGCTCTTGGGTTTCCGGCTGATTTTGACTGGAGATCGGGTCAGTTTACTGGAGGAGGACCAGTGAGACGTACCGTCGTCCTCAGTCGGCTGCTGATCGACTCCACTGCCCTGACACACACACACACACACACACAC
>NW_015520363.1:2257-2602 GCF_001515645.1 Sinocyclocheilus grahami | reverse complement strand
GTGGAAGTAAGGCATTTTCTGTTCATAGCCACTGTAGGGAAATAACGAGAACAATAACAAAGTGCAGTAAACGGTAATATTGTTTGCACTACAAATCAGTGTCTTCATAATTCAAACAATTGCTACAGGTTTACAAGAGCAAGCAGTAATTCTACATTCATAAAGAATCAACGGGAAAAGTATTTGACTGGTAAGTTAAGTGCTAATCAGATGACAGATGTTCTGAAATGATTTCTGAGACAGGTGTCAGTGTGCAGCAGGACTGATCGGAAGGGGGGAACATGGATGAAGGACAAGTGATATGATGACAGATTCATGACAACATGTCTAGCCCCTCATCTTCCA
>NW_015520363.1:0-504 GCF_001515645.1 Sinocyclocheilus grahami | reverse complement strand
GGCCAAAAACACATACTATACAAATGTATGCAAATGCAGATGTGAATAATCACTCTGATTATTTACTGAAAGTGTGTGGTCAGAAACCTCACCACAGACTTCTAGTGACATATCAGGACATTTCATAACAGTGAACTTACCCAAGTCAGTATTATTTTTAGTAGGTTCCCTTGAGAATATGGTCAGAAATTAACAAGAGTGTGGGGCAAAAATGCCCCCCCAAAAATTTCATAATATTCGATTTTTTTTTTCTTTCTGTGTTTAGTAATGTTGTTGAAAGAGGAACTAATATGCATTGTTTTTGCAGAAATAGAATATAATAAAATGAAACAATTTTGAAAACATTCTAGCTTAAAATAATAAATATTTTGTAATATTAGAATTATAATAATTAGGCTATGTTCTATGTTCATTTTTTATTATATTTGCTATTTGTTTCTGCTGAAAAATAAATATCAAATATAAATTCATAATTGTTAACTATAAATATATATGTGTGTGTGT
>NW_015520362.1:2395-2602 GCF_001515645.1 Sinocyclocheilus grahami | reverse complement strand
TTGCTTTTATTGCCCACATTTGTAAGTCACTTTGGATAAAAGCTTCTGCTTAATGACTAAATGTAACTTCACAAACATTCTAGTAATTGCAGTATTATAAACATGGTTTTTGCTTATATGTGAAGGTTTCTATATGTCTTTATCATGTAAATATTATCTTTATTGTCAAGTCAAGTCACCTTTATTTACATAGCGCTTTTAACAATA
>NW_015520362.1:0-581 GCF_001515645.1 Sinocyclocheilus grahami | reverse complement strand
TGGGGGACAGTGTATGACATGTCCTGGCAGAAGGAAGAAGCTAAAATGGCCTGTAATATGCTGAACTGTGGAGAGGTCAAACAGTTCACGGCCTTTGACCCATTCTTTGAGCGTAACAATGGATCACGCTGGTATTTTTACTGTTCGAAGAATAGCACAGACCTGTGGCAGTGCTCTGAATACATTAATATCCTGCATTTGCACAAGGAAACCAAAGCAGCTGGACTGATTTGCAATAGTAAGTAACATGTTTTGTGTTTTTGAATGTCACACATAAAATTTTAATAGCTAAAGCAATAGTTTACGAGAATTCTCTAATTTTTTTCTGTGAAACACTCAAATAATATCTAAAAATTTTCACGCAGCCCTTATCATAGTGACCATGTCTGTCAAGCTTCAAAAAAGGCAAAAAAAACACCTCTCAAAAAAGTAGTCCATACAGCTCATAAACTATATTTAGAGCCTCCTGAAGCTTTATCCACTCATGTTTCACAGTTTTTCCCTCTTTGTTGGAGCTCTCAAATCTAATGCCATTCACTTATGCCATTTGTAATGTCGTCTGGCCTTTGTTTGTTCGTTTT
>NW_015520361.1:1416-2602 GCF_001515645.1 Sinocyclocheilus grahami | reverse complement strand
TCACATTTTTCATTAGTTTATATCCAGCTGGTCACTTTTATGCGTTCGTTAGCCAGTGAGGTTGCAGATTTAAAGCTAGTGGTGTTATAAAGCAAATCGATATGTTCTTGCAACCGACAGAAACATAAACAAATCAGAAACGCCGTACTTCAGACTCATCAACGCCACTTTGTTCTCTCTCAAAGTAACCTTCTGCCTGTTTAATGATTAAAAGTGAACTCTTGAAGACTGCTGCTTTAATTGAACGCGACACGTTCAGTGTGCAACCATCGTTTTTTTATTACTTTGACCTTATTATCATGATTACTGATTATTTTCATTAATGATCAATGTATGATTAATAATCATATGTATTTTATTCCATTTAAAAATGTGGTACATTTGCATGGTTCAGTACAGTGTTTTTTTTTACTAATTTAAATTTCAGTTATCGGTAAAATCGGTCGACTTCTAAACATCTCAGTCAGCTTCAGATCTGCATGCATGTGCATATGCAACACCATAAACTAAAGCCTAAACCAGGATCATGTAATGAGAGTCAAGATCATTTGTCTTTTTTTGGAGTGAGATGATATGAATTTTTAAACAAATGTGTTTCATAAACTAAAGGCCTAAGGTTTGGCTTAGATGCCTCATAAGTGAGACACATTTGTCTCAAGTGGTGTTCAATACAATAATGTAAAACCATGTCTGTATACTGACAGTAAGATGAATGGGACACAGTTTTCAGCAAAGTGTTTCATCCATTATGAAAATGCAATTGGAAATTGGAATAGAACTTGTTGTTTAAAAGCGATTTTTCATTTATTATATTTAGGACTGTCACAGTGATGCCTGGTATTAGGATGTCATAAAATAATTAGGATTGCAGTTTGTTCACCGTGTACATGCTACAGTGAAAAATGGCAACATCTAATGGAAGCCAAACATATTATTTAACATCATTGAATCGACCTAAATACATTATTTTAACACAAGCTAAATCATGTAAAACTAGCTGTTTAATGTAACAACTAACACTGTTTACAGTGCAAATACAGTGTCATTTTCATACACATACACCTTAAAAGGAAGTAATTCATTCACATTGACACTGAAATATAAATGCATCATTTGCTGTTGCTATTATTATATTATAAAACGGAGAGTTCCTTGATTCTGATTGGCTGAGCCGCGTTCGAAGCTG
>NW_015520361.1:0-294 GCF_001515645.1 Sinocyclocheilus grahami | reverse complement strand
AAAAGAACAAGTTTAAACTTCAAAATCAGCAGTTTGCGGAGTAATTCCTTCATATAAAACTACTTCAAATGCTTTCATCATGGCAGCACTCTGCTCAAATGTTGTTGTCGTACAAGTGTTGCAAACAAAATTGCTGTCATACTGTGATTATGTTACTGCATCAAACAAACATGCTCTCCACCCTGAAAAGAATGAATCACAGCACTTTCTAGCCCGAGGCTTGGCGTTTTTAGAGCGACAAGAGGTAAAAGGATAAAGGAGGAGGGATCCGCGCTCACTGCAGCCTGGCGTTGC
>NW_015520360.1:1635-2602 GCF_001515645.1 Sinocyclocheilus grahami | reverse complement strand
AAAAAAAAAATCCTCTTTGGATCTTGGAGGAAATGAAGCTCACCTTCATACACAAGAGGGGTCTGAAACATGTCAACTCAAGATATCACACTATGAGTCGTATTATCGTGGGCTCCGGCTAGTCAATAGCATAATATTTAGACTGGGATTAGACAGGGTACACACCATCTCATGGAGGCTGGCATGACAGAGCCTTTACATAACTATCCACTTCAGAGGCGCTGGGGGCTTTTTTACCCAAGGCAGCCATTTTCAGTTCATTCTTATCAAATCTGTCTGAAGTACCAGTCAACTATCATTATGTAATCAAATCATCTAAAATATTAATGGGCTGGAAGGGGTACTTGTGCGTGAATGTGTGTGTATTTTCTTTGACGTGCCTCGAGAATCAATATTGTTTAATATCAAGCTACATCAAAGAGCCAAAAGTTGTGTGTAGAAAACCTTTCGTATGAGACTGTTTATTCATTCTTGTCATAGGTATTTTGCTCTTAGTGGTTTATCATCAATTCAGCCAGGTGTTCATGTCAGTTCAGAATATAAATACAGAAATTCAATACACCCAGGGACAGTCTTGCTGTCTTGCTCACTACATAGGGAGTTGACTTCTAAGGCGGCACCCTAACTGAAATAAAACTTCATCAGTGAGCGATTTTGAAAATCCTACATACAGGAGAGTACACGCACAACTCAACAAATGATATATCATATACTGTATATAGTATTTTGATTATTTTTTTATAAGCAAGCATAATATAATATAATATAATATAACAGTGAAAATAAGTCAATCCAAGATTGGAAATGTAAAAAATAAATAAAAATAAAATTCTACTGAAACTAAAATATAAAATAATTCTTTAAAAATGATTTACTCTGCCTAAAATATGTTTTTGTTTTAGCCAAATTCTTAAACATCACATGTATAACAGACATCATAATGTCACAAATGACCAATCAGAATCAA
>NW_015520360.1:0-1392 GCF_001515645.1 Sinocyclocheilus grahami | reverse complement strand
ATATATGATAAGAAGGTATCTTAGAAGGCAGCATAAAAATGTTGCTTGTGTTTTGGACCAGCCTGTGATGCCTTAAAAGCTTTCCTAGGGACACAGCTCAGGGTTTGCAATAGAGCTAGTTTTTCTTTTTCAGTCAAGCTAACCAGACAGACACTTTGGTTTCAACAGGTTGAAAGTATAAATGTGAACTTTCTGTCTATGCAATTCAAACAGATCTGTGTACATAATTAAAGGTGAGGAAGGACAAGCCTGATTCATGATCATAAATTCAAGCCTTACATAAATTGATTGACTTGCACTGTATGTCTATGCATCTAAGTCATGACACTGTCTGGTCTTGATCTTCTAGAATGGTTGTTCCACACAGATCAGCATCTGATGCAAGTAAAACAAAAAGATATAAAGAATGTTGTTTCTGTCTCTTTTACTTAACGCATTTATAAAATGGCATAATTCAATAGACAGTCATCCTTCACTTTCAGCCATTAAACATTTATTATCAGTCCATTTCCTTTCCTGCGGGAGCAAGTGGAATGTTTTTTATGATGTATGATTTATTGATTCACAAAGCTTCGTTCATTAAAATTAACCTTTTTGTGGTTAAGGACACTGCTATGCTTTTAAGTGTCTCTGTATTGATTTCAAGGAATAGGCCAGGTTTTGAACAGCAGCCCTGGAAAGCAGATCCAAAGCAAATGTTAGTCTAAAATCGGTAATTATGTTTTGATTGCGAAGCAATGTAATATAAAACCCCAGCAATGTCCATGGAGGCCAAATCCACAATATCCGATCCACAAGATCTTCTAGAGCATGTCTACGTAACCTAATAACTATATTTACAGCAAGCAAGGCATGCTAAATGCCTGTGAGAAATTTCCCAGCCTCGTCTAATCAATAAAATATTATCCACCGTGGGAAAACATGCAGTCGTATTGCTGAATCGCTGCCGCTGACTGCGTCAGCATGAATCGACACATCCCTCGACCTCTGGACTCGTCGCTCATCATGTCGACGTCAAGGAAAGGTGAGAAACACACAAGGCCGATGTGGTTAAATTCAAAGCAGAGCATTCAAGGAGGTTCCATCGTCACAACCACTGGAGCACAACTGTCGTTCTTTGGTTGTTTACGGTGTAGTTTCAAGAGCTTCAGTGAGAGTATTTCGAAGGCCATGGCGTGACAGGAAGTGCTTCTGTCATATAAAATTTGTTTTACTTGCTGAATCTCAAACCAGCGGTAAAATGTTTGTCATCCTCTAACAGTTGGGGTGAGCAGCCTCATCTCGAGAGACAGTACTGTAAATTTCAAGTCTGAAAAAACAGAAGCAGAAAAGGGGTGTGAGCGAGAGAGAGAGGTCTGCCTCTTATCTTCAGAGGGACAGATAAGAGCTCAT
>NW_015520359.1:2117-2602 GCF_001515645.1 Sinocyclocheilus grahami | reverse complement strand
CGGAATGTGGAAAAACTGTTTTGAGTAGAGGCAATGGATTCAGGGTGCATGTAATGGCCATGTGGGTGGAACGCATACATACACACATCTATCCGCTTTTCAACAAACACAAAATATGCTAAATGTATTCTGCAACCATTGACTGATGCTTGTTTAACACCCTGCAAGCTGGCTGCTCTAATGAATTTAATTAATCAAGTGAAGTGAACAGGTTTATGTTGGATAAATAAAGTTCAGGTCAAACTTGTGGAGCATTATACACCCAAGTCACAAAGGGCATTATGGCTCTCTCTACAGACAGCACTATCCAAATCCAGCAGCAGTGCTGGTAAAAAGACTCTACCAATCAATAGCAGAGATGGGGGGCTGAGATTAATGGGCTGGCGGTGGCAGGCCAAACAAGCTCTAATTTGTTACACTCATCTATAATCACACTGTCTGAAACTGCTACCAGATTTCTGCTCAGTAAATCATGGAACAGATCA
>NW_015520359.1:0-1518 GCF_001515645.1 Sinocyclocheilus grahami | reverse complement strand
CACTTGGAGTGAGGGGTCAGGTGGTAGATGAGCTGTCTGCAGATTTTATCAGATGACTTCAGTGTGTCTGAGTCCTGAAAGAACAACATGAATAGAAAGACTCAATATAAAATGAAAAAAGAGGCCTATGATTAAATTTGACAAGACAAATGTGGAGCCGGTGGCATGAAGTTCTCATACTCTGCGAGCAAACAATATAACGCACTACAAGGAGCAGATCAGGGCAGTTTCTTATTGCAGTCATTTTTTAAATAAAGTTTGATGTGCTTTTCTAGATCTAAATTTAGATTTGGACAAAAAGTACATCCGAAAAATAATCTTCTCTGAGACTGAAAGCAGTAATCTTCTCTGATATATAATCCAGATTGGCTTTGTGTAATTTTTTATTTTTTTTGCCTTGTGGATTTACAAAGATGGTCATCTAAAGCTTTGAATCATTGAACACTTTCACTGTGTACCAGCCAAATCAGACTAATTCCTCAGATACAGATCAGTGAAAGACAAGAACGAACAAAGAAAATTCTTTAAACGAATGAGCTTTTCTGGGTAGGTCGATCCATCTCTGTCTGTGCTGCCTTGTACAAATATTCTCGATAAAGTGTGTAAGACAGCTGTCAGAGGGCATGCCTTTGCATGAGGGACACTTTTATGCCTTTTAAATTAAATGACAAAACTCATCGATTTTAATTTCAGTGAAAGTCGTTTTTATTGACATCTATACAATGTTATTTGGACACTTGCTAAAGTTAGTCTGCTTTAAACGGAGCTGTACAGTTGCTGTAGTTAACTCTACCCATGATCACACAGGATCTGGGGCATAGTCACATACAGACAACACAATTTGTTAACCCAAGATTTAAAATGTACTAACTGGATTATTGCACCCTGCTTCGATGGAAATCTCTGGACCTCCCAGTGGCTCAAGCGAGGTGACGGTTTCACATTTAGAGATGCAAAACTGACGGTACACTGCAGACTGTAGGAGGTGGAATAAATCACGTCATCAAATATTTATGCTGGAACAGGTGTGATGTCAAACCAATGCCATTTAATACAATGCCCTTAAATTTTCTGCTTTGTAACGTGAATTGCAAAAAAAACTGAGGGGCAAATTCAATTCCCAGCTGCAAAACTTTAGACTGTCGTATTTAGACTGTGTATTAAAAAGTGCTGCACATGAAGTCATTGTCATTTGTTTTCAGCTCAAAAGCGGTGTCTTTCTATGCAAATGAGGCTTATAATAGAATGTGCCATATTTACAAAAGTGTGTCTGGCTACACCTTTGGAATTTTACATAAAATGTTTGTGAATTTTCTAGTGATTCATATTTTAAATTGGTGATCATATCATGGAGAAGAGTGTTATAATTGTGGCTACATCTAGATTATATCAATTATAGCATCAACAGTTAAAATTATGAGACACTTAGCCAATGATAATGAGATAAAAAGTATATTATGAGATATTAAGTCATCATTTTTAGATAGGTCATAAATATGGCATACAAGTCTAAAAAAA
>NW_015520358.1:2097-2602 GCF_001515645.1 Sinocyclocheilus grahami | reverse complement strand
CGCTATTATACCATTGGAAACGGATAAAGCCGCATGAGGCAGAGACTAGAAGTGTGTTGAAACTTACAGACTGCTTTTAAGAGACGAACACTTGTGCTAGCATTGCATCCTGGTTCCCCCGCATGGTTTGAAGGGGAAGGATATGCAGAAGGAGTCAGATATCTTCCGAAACTTGAACAGAGCGTCGCAGCGCACACACTAACACTGAGCCCTCGCACAGCTGCGCTCATACACACACTTTCAACTGCTCATCGACTGTTACAGCTTTATTACTGGATGCACGGACACTGTGGACATCGGACACTGTATCAGCTCCGTGAACTGTATGATAAAGCCCCGAAACAGAACTTTAGACACGCCAAGCCACCGCACTGAGCACGACTGAGCGCGTGTGTGGCGCACCAGCTCTCCTCGGGACTATTATCAGACTGAGTTTGCTTTGGCGACACGTTGGACTTGAGAGTGCACAGAGGCTCTCTCTCTCTCTGTCACACACAGACACACA
>NW_015520358.1:0-385 GCF_001515645.1 Sinocyclocheilus grahami | reverse complement strand
GATGGCGCTATGTCTGATTTCTTACTCAAAGAAACAATCACCAGCTGTTTTCTTTCTTAACTTCAGGATTCAGACACAAACTCAACTCTGTGCTGGACTTTATACACTACTCTACAATTCAGGACCAAAACGCTTACTTTTCCGAAGCTGTTGAGAAATACTGTTCATTTCGTCATGGCTGTTTCTATTCTGACATTTTTATACATGGATGTATTTCTATACTGGCCAACAGTTCGTCTTATTTTCATCTGTCTGTCTGTCTCCTTCTCCGAAGAAGGGCTAGAGTTTTAACCTTTGTTTTTTATATTTAAATGTAGACTTTTGACACTTAAAGAGAGGAAACGTTTGATTATTTTCTCAGTGTATTTTTGTACAAATATATATA
>NW_015520357.1:21431-22196 GCF_001515645.1 Sinocyclocheilus grahami | reverse complement strand
GTGTGTGTGTGTGTGTGTGTGTGTGTGTGAGTGTGTGTGTTTCTCACCTCTGCCGGGTCTCAGGGCTCTGAGCAGAGCCGTTTTGAGGGCACTGGAGCCGTGCAACAGCCGGTGGGAGGGCAGGACTGAGACATAGGCCACTCCGAACACAGCCTCTGGAGAACCGGTGTATGCAGCCAACACCTCACCTGAGTCACGACCATCCACCTGACAAACAGATACAATAGATGCACACAGACTTTAGTAAGCACAAATATCTTCCCACAACAGAAATCACAACAGACTCGAAGAAACAAAGCTGTACACGCAGTACACAGCCTGCAGCCAAACTCCGAATCAAACCTGATGAAATGCACCCGCTCATATGCCAGCATGGAAATTCATAATTTCATAGAAAGCGCTGTGTGAGCGGTTAGCAGTAAATACAGCTCTGAAAGAGCTGCGGAGCTGATGAAAACCAAATCCTGTCTGGTTGCACAAGAGCTGTAAGTGTATTTCACAGATGAAGCATTCAGTACCTTCATTATGTGGTTGAAAAAGCAGCCTGAGCAGTCGCCAATCCAGTTGGCCTGCATACTTTTGACTCCATACCATTCGGGGAGATCTGCCAAAGCATCCAGAAGAGGCTGCAAGACAGAATTCTGTATTAATAACTAATAAAAATCATAAATAAATCAATAAAAACATGGCAATATATTTATTTAATTCATCGAATCTCTCTAAATTTACACTATCATGAAAAATTATGAAAAAATATGTTTTTTT
>NW_015520357.1:1826-2603 GCF_001515645.1 Sinocyclocheilus grahami | reverse complement strand
TGCATTAGTAGATCACCATTACATGAATGCAGTCATTCTTTATTGTCACTTTGCTTTCTTCATGTAAATAACTTAATAAAATAAAAGCTAGTGATGCAACAAAATTTCAGCAATCAAAAAATTTAGGCTGAAATGGCAATTTTCGGTAGAGGGCCGAAATCATTGACCTAATTAGTGCTTCTCCTATGGTGCTTTTAATTTGTTTTAGTTTTTTTCTAAAAATACAGTAAAAAACATTTTAAAAATCTTAATGATCCCAAACTTTTGACCAGTACTGTATGCACTCTATTACATATTCATTATATTTTTACTTCATTATCTAATGTTTGTTTGAATAAATATGTCATGAAAATATTTTTTTTTACTATAGCCACCATTTAAATGCTTATATTTCAACGACAAAATGAGTAGAAACATAATTCTGTTATTAAAAATGTGTCTTATGTGCACTTTAAATGTTTGTACAAATGTTTGTTTTTATTTGAGTGTTGATGATTAAATGCATTTAATTCATTGACTGATTATTAAATAAACTATTTTCAGTTTTGGTTTTTGGAAAACTTTAATTTTGCTTTCAGTGTTTCGGTAAACATTTCATTTCAGTGCATCACATAAAAGCTCTAAAAGTGCTGATGAAATATGTTTCACTATTAAACCCTATTGAACTCCTTCAGTCTCCATAGATGATGTTCCTGAGAGAATCACTTCAAGCACCTAACATCTGTGCCTTCAGGAGTGAGTGAGTGAGTGAGTGAGTGTGTGTGTGTGTGTGTGTGT
>NW_015520357.1:0-696 GCF_001515645.1 Sinocyclocheilus grahami | reverse complement strand
TTTTTTTTCAGGATTCTTTGGTTTCAATAACTACATTTATTTGCAACAGAAATTTTTGTTACTTTTGTAACATTATATGTCTTTACTGTCACTTGTAATTAATTTAATGCATCCTGGTTGAATAAAAGTATTTAATTTCACCCCAAACTTTTGTACATGTAAATATTTTACCTATTTCTGGTTTGCCAACTAAAATATTTCCAAACCCATTGCAGTCTCAGTAGTGCCATTACTAAATGAAGCAATGCTTTAATAAATTGGTTAAGTGAATAATTCAACGCCTCATCGACGTTCCTTTACAATCCAGAAAATTGTTCATGAGCCCCCCGTTTGTGGTCCCTATTTGCAATATTTTCTCCCAAGCGGTCAGGAATTAGCATGGTCATTCCCTGCTGGTAGACGCCACCACTACATCATTCAGCAAGACGAAAACTGAGCAAAGCTGTATATAGGTTGCACACTTTCAGGGAGTCCTAACCACCATTGAGATGAATGGGAAGGCTAATGGACAATTTTCTCCAAGTATTATAGACTTCCTTGATCTCTCCATGCTGATGTCATGCAGCCCCAGCTGTTTTAACAAAAAAAGCTCAAGTGGCATAAAACGAGTGACTGCCTTCACATTACAAGTGAAGAGCAAAGCTTAAAGAAAACCTCATGAACTGCTCAAAGTCTCAACACACACACACACACACA
>NW_015520356.1:1475-2603 GCF_001515645.1 Sinocyclocheilus grahami | reverse complement strand
ATAAATGAAACGTGGTCATGATTGCTACTGAAAGTGACCAATCATTGCACGGCATACCACACATTATCATGCTATAAGCTATTAAATACTTAACTGCATGACATCCAGAAACATCTTTCTATCTACTTTACTGATCATTCATGTACTTTACTTTCATTATAGACATACAAGATTCAAAGCTGTTTGGCATCAACGCAGTCAAACCTGGTGCTACACAAGCACATTCACGCCACGTGCAAATATAAACAAAAAAATATATATATAAAGTTGGCATGAAACAGAAATTATGATCGACTTTTCACGGGAGAGAACTTGGTTTTGTTTATCAGGAACTGACTGGGTCATTGTTGTTTCCTAATTTTGATCGTCACATGTGCGTGTCAGACCACTGGAGGTTAATGACTGAAACTCATCTGGCTTTTAGAAAGCCTAATTGTTCTGCCCTCGTGTTGGTGCACACGTCATCATTGAGAGGGGACTTGCACCTTACTATTTTTGATTACTGATTATAACGGCAAATGATGTGCACAGATAAATCATTTACAATAAACTAGGGATGTCCCGAGCTGGTTTCAAGGTTCGGGATCGGGACCAATCAAGTATTTATTTAACTGATCGGTATCGGCTCTCCTAAGCCCGATCCTTATTTTATGTCAGCTGTCATGCCGGTGACGTGCAGTAGGTTGCAGTATACGCCTTCCAGTAGATTTGCCAACTGCTATTAAAAGGAAAACATGACGTTTGAACTTCCGTGTTCAGTGTATTTGATGCACACTTTTGTAACAACCACTCATTCATGGTTTACTTTATCTGCCGTCAGATGTCTGAGACGTCGTTGTCATAACGCGTTGCTATGCACTGTAAAAAATCATTTAGCAGTTTAGTTGTTTCAATTAATTTTTTCATGTTGACAACTTGCAGTTACTGAATTTGTTCATTCAACTTGAAATTTTACGTTTTCACTGTCTCAACTAGTTTGTAAGTTGACTGAACTCGAGTATTTGTCCTCTCAACTTAAAAAAAAGGTGTTGAATCAATTCAATAACAATGTCACGTTCTCAACATCACTTATCGCGAGATCTCGTGAAGGCCGTTGCAGACAGAAGACGGTCGTCAGCCATCTTGGTG
>NW_015520356.1:0-319 GCF_001515645.1 Sinocyclocheilus grahami | reverse complement strand
TCATTCAAGTGCCTCACCAGAACCCATTGTAATGCTGCGTGAATAAGTATATTGCATATGTTCAAAACTATAGGTTTTTGAATAACAGTAATAACAGCATAGCTATATCTTGTATAAATATCCATACAATAGGGATAGATACAAATGTGTTAAATTTCCTTTTATTTTGTTATAATTCTGTGTTGTGTAATTTAAAAGCCTCGTCTGGATTGTAAAGTTGGGCTTTGGTAATTAAAACAAACTTGTCAATACATTTGATTTTCTCTGTAAATATTTATTTACATATTTATGTTTATTATTTTACAGTGTTTTAACGTGT
>NW_015520355.1:0-2603 GCF_001515645.1 Sinocyclocheilus grahami | reverse complement strand
GACCTTTTCTGAGTGATTAATTAGGATTGTTAATTTCTGAGGTACGTATAACTGCATTGGAGGAGACTGAACGAACTTTCAGACTGCAATACATCAAACTGGTAAGATGAACAATTTTAGTTGAATTAAAACTTAAAACTTTTGCATGAAAGTTCTGGTTGCAAAACAAGTTTCTGGACAGCATCTGTGATGTGCTGTTCTTCACTTGGTTTGACACTTTAATTTATATTTAAAATAAAATTATAGATAAAAATCTAATTTCTAATCAAATTTATTTAAAAAAATAAATATCAGTCAGTTGTAGGACTACTGTTTTCAGACATACTTTTTTTTACATACTGAGGTACACATGAAAATAATTTTGTCACTCATATCGCACTCACTTGAGCTCCAGTAGAGAAAATGTGATCAATAATTTGCAGTTCATAGAAGTAAATCAGTTCTGTGTGTTTGTGTCCTGATTACAGTATCGATCCAGTCAGGGAAGTATCTTTACTAAAGACGGTACAATTGCAGTTCCACATAAACCCTTTGATATTTTCACTCATATCTTATCTTTTTTACTCTAGACAGAACGAAAGTAAACACCTCTATTTTAATCAATGTGTTTGACATTTTCATTTTGATCTGTGCATGTTGTTGCGGCATAAATTGCCGTGTTGTTATTAAGTGACCTATAAAACCATTTTTTATCACTTGTGTGTCTCATCTACAGGTGCATCTCGATAAATTAGAATGTCATGGAAAAGTTTAACTCAAATTGTGAAACTTGTGTATTAAATAAATTCAATGCACACAGACTGAAGTAGTTTAAGTTTTTGGTTCTTTTAATTGTGATGATTTTGGCTCACATTTAACAAAAACCCACCAATTCACTATCTCGACAAATTAGAATACTTCATAAGACCAATAAAAAAACATTTTTAGTGAATTGTTGGCCTTCTGGAAAGTATGTTCATTTACTGTACATGTACTCAATACTTGGTAGGGGCTCCTTTTGCTTTAATTACTGCCTCAATTTGGCGTGGCATGGAGGTGATCAGTTTGTGGCACTGCTGAGGTGGTATGGAAGCCCAGGTTTCTTTGACAGTGGCCTTCAGCTCATCTGCATTTTTTGGTCTCTTGTTTCTCATTTTCCTCTTGACAATACCCCATAGATTCTCTATGGGGTTCAGGTCTGGTGAGTTTGCTGGCCAGTCAAGCACACCAACACCATGGTCATTTAACCAACTTTTGGTGCTTTTGGCAGTGTGGGCAGGTGCCAAATCCTGCTGGAAAATGAAATCAGCATCTTCAAAAAGCTGGTCAGCAGAGGGAAGCATGAAGTGCTCCAAAATTTCTTGGTAAATGGGTGCAGTGACGTTGGTTTTCAAAAAACACAGTGGACCAACACCAGCAGATGACATTGCACCCCAAATCATCACATACTGTGGAAACTTAACACTGGACTTCAAGCAACTTGGGCTATGAGCTTCTCCACCCTTCCTCCAGACTCTAGGATCTTGGTTTCCAAATGAAATACAAAACTTGCTCTCATCTGAAAAGAGCTTTGGACCACTGGGCAACAGTCCAGTTCTTCTTCTGCTTAGCCCAGGTAAGACGCCTCTGACGTTGTCTGTGGTTCAGGAGTGGCTTAACAAGAGGAATACGACAACTGTAGCCAAATTCCTTGACACGTCTGTGTGTGGTGGCTCTTGATGCCTTGACCCCAGCCTCAGTCCATTCCTTGTGAAGTTCACTCAAATTCTTGAATCGATTTTGCTTGACAATCCTCATAAGGCTGTGGTTCTCTCGGTTGGTTGTGGATCTTTTTCTTCCACACTTTTTCCTTCCACTCAACTTTCTGTTAACATGCTTGGATACAGCACTCTGTGAACAGCCAGCTTCTTTGGCAATGAATGTTTGTGGCTTACCCTCCTTGTGAAGGGTGTCAATGATTGTCTTCTGGACCAGTGTTTCCCAACCGGGGTGCCGTCTGTCGAGAGCAGGGGTGCCGTGTAAATTTTTTTTTTAATATTTTTAAATTGCTAAATGTTCAAAAAAGCATCTATTATATAATATCCATTTCTGATGTTGCCAATAATTAGAAGTGCACCGAAATTTCGGCTGCCGAAAATTAGTTCACCGCTCAGGTTTCACTTTCACGTGGTGTGACCCTATGGGTGTGACACTCTGCGTATTATCCGTTATCCCGCTCTATGCGTGTGTGCTCCGCTCAGTTTCTCCACTCGTGCTCATCGGAACAGCAAAGTCCACTCAAAAATTGAGCCGACAGGAAACATCGATGTAGTACAGTATTGTTTCTGTCTGCAATAGCCTTACTGTGCTGTAACATGGTGTATATGGGTAACTCTGGTAACGCTGCCCTCTCATTCATTGATCTGCTAACTGCTATGTTATGCTCGCGTGTCCTGATAATAATAGCTTTCTAGGACTAAACATTATTTGGATAATTGGTAAAAAAAAAAAAGAGTTAAATATTTTAACCCTACTGTTAGACCTACCTGAAAAACTAAAAAGCAATTTAATTCGAAGGCATGTCGCTATTTTTTATTTGAGCTATCATTATTAATTTCTTTATTTGTTCTTATTTTATTACTGAC
>NW_015520354.1:2226-2603 GCF_001515645.1 Sinocyclocheilus grahami | reverse complement strand
ACTTCAGCGTCTCATTTCTGTATTGAAAAGTGAGTGCATTATGGTCTACAGTATATGCAATTTTGTACACTGTGGTTTGTTGACCTGAACATAATGCAGACTCTTCATTCCAAATCTTACAGTGTACAGCAGGACTGTGACCTCCTGACCCTCTCTGAAAGACATCAGGACCGCATAGATGGGAGGCACACCTTAGCTCCTGTATGATTCACTTTCGTTCTGATTACTGCTTTAATATGGTGCAACAGCTCTTTTCCTGACCAGGTTCCTGTTTAGAGGCCTTCCTGTAAATGTCATGTGTTTCCATTAATAAATCAGACTTTATGACTACAGAATTGCAGCATTTCTATGTGCTAGCACTTGCTTTGTGTAACTTA
>NW_015520354.1:0-709 GCF_001515645.1 Sinocyclocheilus grahami | reverse complement strand
TGTACAGTGTCCCAACTTTTTTGGAATCGGGTTTGTATAAATACACACACATGCATGTAAATATTTCAGAAAAATATGTTTATATATTAAATATATATAATATAAATTATATGAGTATAAATATATACATGTAAACACATGTAAATATTTTAAAAATATATACTGTATGTGTGAGCATTTATATATACATAATAAATATACACAGTACACTAACATATATTATGTAAACAAAAACTTATATTTTGGATGTGATTAATTGAAATTAATCATTTGACAGCACTAATAGAAACCTGTTTACACCTCAAAGTAAATAAAAAAATAGGTAATTGTGAGATATGTTAAATAAAGAAATGAATTAAGTTGAAGTTACTAGAAATACTCGCAAATTGTAAGATATGATTTCATATTCCGACATACAGTGAATTTATCAAGCCAAATTTGAGAAACAAGGTCGCAACTGTGAAATAAAAAGTTACACTGTGTGATATAAAATCATAATTAAGAGACATAAAGTTGCAATTTTGAGAATAAAGTCACATTTGTGAGAAAAAAAAGTTGTTATTTTTTTTACTCTAAGGCCAAAATGGGCTTCCATATTGATATCAGCTATTTCCGGTGTGATCTGACGTCATATTCCCACAACAACCTTCATGCTTCATACAAATAAGCAAATGCTGTACTGTACAGGATCATTAAAGTAGCATTATAT
>NW_015520353.1:638-2603 GCF_001515645.1 Sinocyclocheilus grahami | reverse complement strand
AGACAGATAGAGAGATTCACAGGACACAAATATATATTCACCAGCAGTGTCTGCTATTCCTGAGAGAAGAGTTCAAACATGATGTGCTACTGCTAGACTTATGCACTCTTTAAGATGCATTAAATAGTTTTCTTCTTACTAATGTTTGCATATTAAAGTAATGTATCTTTTTGCATTAAAATACCGAGAATTTAATGCAAAATTAACATTAGGCACATAAGAATACCCCTATAATGCTATTTTGGATATTACATTTCATGTATGTAGCTGTGTAGAATGAAAACTGTCTAAAAAGTTTAAAAATCAAAGTGCACAACAAATGGAGTCACTATCTCCTAAAAGAAAGACCTGATTCTGAACTGCCTGGAATGAGTCGTCAGTGATTCCAGCCTTACCTACTGAACAAACCTACATAGGTTTATAACAAATATGCATAATGCCTGCCTATTGTCTTCACTGGCTGCCTGCGGTAGACCAATCACAACAGACTGAGCCATCTGACCAGTCAGAGCAGATTGGACGCTCGAAAAGTAGGGCTTTAGACAGAATGGAAAAAAGAGGTGATGCTGCAATGTTGAGAAAATGTATCTCTTTTATTTACCTAGGATGCATGTAAACCTACTGTAGGAGACCTTTAAAACAAATTAGGATAAAAACACAGCAATAAAGGCACTTTAACTGTCATGAAAAATAATGAAATATATTTCTATATTATTATAATAATATTTGATAAATTGCAAAGTATTTATATCATATTGTATTAGTTGTACTGGAATTTGTAGTTTTCTTTTTTAAATCGCTGTATTACAATACTTATTTACTGTTATACAGAAAAAAAAATCGAAATCGAATTCATTGTAATTGCTTAATCTAATTAATCCCTGAGGATAACGAGAAAAAAAAATCTCAAATCAAAAGTACCAGTTATAATCTGATTGGTAGGCTTTTCATGACTTACAGGAGTTTAAAGTCTGCATGAAATTAAATGTCACCCTATATGTCTTTTAAATGCATGTTTTATGATGAATGCAGGTATTCTCTACTCAGCATTCAATGGATAGCATCAATTCCTATTTTTCTCTTTTTCTGTATTTCATTACATTCAGATGTTCATCACAATACTGAAGAAAACAATTGTTGCTATTTTCATTTAATTGTGACCTGATAGATTAAACATACGGAATAATTAATTTCAGATTTATCTACCCAAAATGTCTCAAAAAAACAAAACAGATGTTGGTTACATATTTGTCAGACAATCTCTTCCTGTTAATGTTGGTGGTTCTTGGTCAGAATTAGCCATAAAGTGGACCATACTGTTCGTTACATCCCGGACGAGCCCCCATATACAAAGTATAATATAACATAAATGTCGATAGTGCACTAGTTCTACAAATATTTAAGAGCCGTGATGCTTGAAATCACACACAGAGCAACTTGAGAGGATTCGCTTCACAAACGAACCTCATATTCCCGTTAGCCCAAATTTACCCAGTGCGCGATTCAGAGGAAGGGATTACCCTCAACCGACATCTATTTTCCACGTTTCATAACCTTATTCAATCTCACAGCTCAGTGAACTGAGCCATGCATATGAGCGGGGGGAGATACCTAATGTGCTGTATTACACTGAATTACACAACCCCTGCTTAGAAAAAGCCCTCAAAATACTCTTGACTTCAGCAGGGGTGGAATAACTGAACATGCCCTAACATAGCCTCCCCAGAAGTCTCTCTGCAAACCCATGTGTACTACATGTGAGGCACAAATCTGATGCCCATATATCATGCATTCAGTCCATTAGTTGTATAGGGGGTACAGACCTGCTTTGAGAGGCTAATTTGATTCAAAAGTGGCTCATTAAATGGATGAGAGAAACCGAGACCGAAAGAGAGGACAGATAAACAACAGAATGTGAGTATGAAAGGTCAGTGTGGGTGGATGAGGGCTCTTTGATAGAAACCC
>NW_015520353.1:0-545 GCF_001515645.1 Sinocyclocheilus grahami | reverse complement strand
TTTTTTTTTTTTTTAAAGAGAGAGATAGCTCAAATCTTGATATGTAACTGTTCAAACATAATCCAGGCTGGTAATCATTAGGCACCTCTTGATTTGGTAAGCTTGCATCATGACACATTATAGGATTACCATAACTTGCATATTCAAAGCTGTTAGTGCAGTGACACAACAGCATGGAACTTTGTTTATGCAAGACTGTGTCTGCCTCATAGACAAAAACTAAAAGGTAATTGAAATAAGTAGTAAAGTCACGCTGTGAGATACAGATTAATATCACGTGAGATATAACATCAGATTGTGAGATATAAAGTCACAATTTTGAGAAACGGAGATGCAGCTGCAAGATGCAACATTGTGAAAAAGTCTGGAGAAGTCGGAAGCACACATGTAAGTATAGAAGAAATAAGTTTTAAATATGAGGAATGTCATATGAGATATAATGTCCCATTGTAAGAAACTGTATGTTGAAATTATAAGAAACATCATATGACATTAACGTCACATTGTACAAACCCAATTCCAAAAAAGTTGGGACACTGTACAAA
>NW_015520352.1:2061-2603 GCF_001515645.1 Sinocyclocheilus grahami | reverse complement strand
AAAAAAGCATAGTATTACCATATTTTCACATCCTAAAACATTGTATTACCATAGAACGATGTCTAAAAATATGGTATTACCATGGCACCATATTCAAAAAACACAGTACTGACATACTACAATGTCTAAAAACATAGGATTACCATAGTACAGTGTCCAAAAAATGTGCTTTTATCATGGCATCATATTAAAAAAATATATAAAAATTAACATACTATGAAATCCTAAAATATAGTATTACCATAATACCATGTCCAAAAAATACGGTATTGCTATGGCGCCATATTGAAAAAAAAACACACGATATTACCGTACTACACGGTCAAAAACATGGTATTACCATAGTATCATGTCAAAAAATGTGGCATTTCCATGACACCATAATGAAGAAACATGGTATTACCATGCTACACTGTCAAAAACATGGTATTAGCACATTACGCTGGGTATTTGGAATGCTGCTCGCTATCGCTCTGTCTTTGCTGCAGGAAGAGGAAGAGAGCACAGCGGTTGTCATGGAGACAGTGATGAAGCTGTGCTGC
>NW_015520352.1:0-814 GCF_001515645.1 Sinocyclocheilus grahami | reverse complement strand
AAGTTATTTTGATAAACACTGGGAACCAAATAACATTAGACCCCATTAACTTCCATTGTAAAAAAACAAATACTCAGAATTTCTTCTTTTAAATTACACAGCAAGTCATACAGTTAACACAAAATTACGGAATTAACACAAAATTGGAAAATGCTCTTGAAAACTGGATGCCACTTGTTAAATAAAAACAAAACATAAATCAGCACTGAATATTGTTTCATATACAGTATACAGTATGTACTGTGCAGTAAGCAGCAGGCAACTCCATGCTGAACATGAGCACAGAGTAACAGTACATCAGAACCTGCACAGATTATTATTATTTATTTTTTAACCTACACAGATTATTATCCAAACACGCTCCCTCAAGACTTCTGGGTCAGATCATTCCTGCCTACAAAAGTACAACCGTCTCACACATTTTTAAGAGTCCTTTCAATTCAATTCAACTTTCCTGTTCAGTTCCCTGTATTAGTGTGACGTCAGGTTGACTTCAGTACATCTGACCACTAACTGAGGTGTGGCAGCCTGAAGACATCAGGATGTTTAATTGGATGCAATGTAAAAACAAGAGAGGACAAAAGATCATCAGAGATAAATTACAGAACATTATTTCAATAGTTCAATATAAAACCATGTCTGCATTTGTGATGGGAGAAATGACAAACAACAAGTGCTACTCTACACTGCCCAAAAAACTTTTGAATCATCAGTAGCAAATTCTTTAAATATAAAAAACGTACTTGCAGTCTGTGAGTCAAAATAGACGGCATTGTACACATCTGAATATTTGGGTTAAACTGTTCTGGAACAG
>NW_015520351.1:2077-2604 GCF_001515645.1 Sinocyclocheilus grahami | reverse complement strand
ATAGATAGATAGATAGATAGATAGATAGATAGATAGATAGTCCCTAGCAAATAATTACATAAAAGGGAACCCTATCAGGTTTGATTTCAATTCACTGGCATAGTAATAAACAATACATAATTTTTTTGCCTACATGACTACAACATAATATCATCATATCATTTTACAACACATGAAAAAGGCATTTTGTGATGCATGTATCCACAATTCAAGTATTTCACTTTCAACTGCCATCAGGTAATCTATTATTTGGTTTTACACATTATGATTACGGAAACACAGCGGCGCAGATGTTTAAGGTGAGCTCACATTTATGCATTTTTTTAAGGCCAGTTGTTTTTCCTTTAATCTACATGACAGAAGTGAAATTTTTTGTTCCAATTCTGCATTCATTCAAATAGAATTCAGGAATTTGAATTAAAAGGAATTCTCAATTCCATGGAATGCTGCCACATTCCTGCTCTGAGGAGTGACTACTGTGGGATTTTTCCTGGGATAATGAGCTTTGTGCTTGTACAGACAAGACT
>NW_015520351.1:0-671 GCF_001515645.1 Sinocyclocheilus grahami | reverse complement strand
AAATAATGTGAGGAAGGAACCGAAGCGGCTGGAGCCACCAAAAATTATTATGAAAATTATGAATATTCATTTCTCTAATATGAAAGGCTTTTACGCTGTTTACATATATATATAGAATTTATTGTCATTAATGGTGGTAGAACCCCCTTCTGGTGAACAGATGCATACTTATATGCAAAAACTTGGGTTTCATGTTTATTGTGGTAGCTTTGAATGAAAAATAAATAACTAAAAGTCTCCAGGAAATAATTACTTTAATGGCCACTGCAGCAGCATCATAAGGTTTGATCAGTGCATAATTATTAGGCTGTATTCATATTACATAATATAATTATATCACATTTATCCACAACACATTACCTGTTTTACGCAACCAAACATCTGACAAGCCCACATAGTAAAAACTACACAGATCACAATTACCACACGAAGTGTTAATAACTGTAACTGTAACTAAAAGTCATTTAGAAAAGCAGCTTGGGGTGTGTGGCGATGAGGATTATTATTATTATTTCATTTTGTTTTTATTATGTTTTTTAAAAGGTTTCACAGTGACACCTACTTCCAACCTTCATCAGCTAATCTGTTATTGGTTCATACACACATTATGATTCAGAACGACTAAATATGATTAATACAATTATGATTTATCTTTCTTGTATTCAGGTTTA
>NW_015520350.1:1829-2604 GCF_001515645.1 Sinocyclocheilus grahami | reverse complement strand
CGCTATATCACGGAGCAGCGGCGGCAGGCCCTGGCGCACGAACTCAAGCTGAACGAGTCGCAGATTAAAATCTGGTTCCAGAACAAACGGGCTAAAATCAAGAAATCCACCGGATTCAAGAACGGCCTGGCAGTGCAGCTAATGGCGCAGGGACTGTACAACCATTCCACCAGCACCACCACCCTTCAAGAAGACGACGGCGACTATAGCAGAGACAGAAACAGAGAGAGAAAAGGGGAGAACCCGGAGAGTGAAATATAGGGTTGGAAGACAAAGTGAAGCTGGAAAAACTCAAAGTACTTGACCAGACGTTATAAAGGGATATTATAGTTACTTTATCAACCTGTTTGGACGGGCGGGTGATTTCTTACAATACAAATATGTGGAAGCCTCATTTGGATTTTGAGGACGCTATTCAAATCTAAATGGATCGCGCTGGTTTGTTGTTTGAAATCGTTGCCACTACAAGTCAAATTAGACACTTTACATTTTAACTAAATTCTTGTTTTTTTTGTGCTGGTAAAAGCAATATTTCTTCTCGCCAAAGATGTTATTCGATTAAAGTATCCAGATAACAGTATTTTTTTTCTTTGATGATGGGACTTGGGATATAGGTAATGGGAGACTTATCTGATATCAGATATTATTCTTTGCAAGATATTTAATACTGTATTCAAATAAACCTCTTTTGTACATGCAAAACGTGGCGTCTATTTTCTCCTTATATTGCATAATAGCCTAAGTCAGCATCGTACACTCTAAAAAATGCTGGGTT
>NW_015520350.1:0-1074 GCF_001515645.1 Sinocyclocheilus grahami | reverse complement strand
ATAATAGATCTAAGTCTTAACAAAATTAGCTAGCCTATTTTAATTAAAGGAAATGTAAGCCTTGTTGTTTCATATGCTCCGTTTTCGCTCTAAATCTCTGTTTAGCTGTGGCTTTGAGAACTTGAGAGCAGTAGCTGAGTGACTGTTTCGGTGGTGTGTTGTGGGCATGCCGTGGCTTTTTTGTAACCGATTAATCAAACCAAAGACGACAGAGAATCGTGAGCACCTTATCCTGATGGGAATCGCTGTTTGTTTTCTGAAGCTCTCTGGCCGGCCCGGGCAACATTTTGCAGCGTCACATGGCATCTTCATTGGACCTGCAGCGTGCGTGTTGTTGGACTCGAGGTGGTCTCACTCCTTCATCGTCTCCACGGCTATGGTCCTCAGCATGCAACACGAGGCGCGCCCGGGCAGGCTCGGCGGACTGCAGGAATTAGCAACTGTCAAGTTCAAAAGCCATACACTTGATTGAGATCTTGGCCTGTAAATCGACGTTTTTCTCAAGTTCTTGAAAACCACAATAAAAACAGCCTTCAAAATATGATTGAGAAATAATAAACTAAGGGTCATGCCTAACTCGTGTGAACGTTTTAAAGGAATGTCTGTCGGTTTAAGGTCAAGAAATCGCCGCAGAAGTTCCAGTTTGGATAGATAAATAAAGCATGTTGTTTTGCCGTTTACAACAATCTTCGGATTCCATAACTCGTCGCTTTGCTACCACCTGCTAGAAAATCAATTTTGCGGAGCATTTGGAAGCGAATAAGACGAGCAAACGAATGTTGTTCGCCATCAATCACTGCAAAAAAAGCTCACATTGCCTCTTGTGTCTTCCGCCGTCACGCCACGCTTGAAACTAGATTCGGTTTAGCATATTGTTAGAAAACATAAAATAAAAATTACAAAATAGAAATTGGGGGCTAATGAACCGCGGTAAACAACGACTAGGAAACAGTGTATCAAGTGTCTTGCATGTTACTTTCTCAGTTGTTCCTTATGTATGTTTACATAAATAATAAATATATATATAGCCTATGCTTATATATATATATATATATATATATATATATATATATA
>NW_015520349.1:1876-2604 GCF_001515645.1 Sinocyclocheilus grahami | reverse complement strand
GGAATGCTGACCAAATAAGAATTTGCATACGACCTGCTTCTCCTCACTTCATTTTGTATTCCATGCACAACATGAGCAGATTAACACATTATATTAAAATTCCCAGGGGCCCATTCAGAGAAAAACTATTACTAACAATGATTAGATAACAAGCATGCATTTCTGAGAATCCTTCAAATTACATTTCAGTGCCATTATAATCAATACACTCCCATCAGTTTGTTAACAGCATCTCAAATACAGTCTCTGCCATGAAAACTGATGCTAAACTGCAATATGCATCGTCAGTAACAGAATTGCAATGCAATACAGATCTTATTTGGCATGCACAACTTTCTGTGTTCTTTAAACAGGAATGCATGAATTTTCTAGTCGTTTCACCTGTACTTTATTCGCACAAGACTGATATTCACCTCTACAGTATACCAGGTGCAATTTTGCATGCGATTAAAGAAGAGGCCACCTGCACCGGGACACATGCAGCGAAACGGACATCGGGACCACTTTAGTTGCCTCTTTCAGATCTCAGATTAATATTTAGAGAAAAGATGCACAAGGTTTATAACGTCTTTCTGAATGGTCTCTGTATCATGTTATGATGCACATGTTTCTAATGATATAAAAAGGAAGGTTACCTCTCACCAGTGAACAGCATCAAGCTGTAGATGAAACCGTCACTGTGCCAGTGTTGTGATACGGAGGAGTCAGTGCGATGCAAATGCGTCAGT
>NW_015520349.1:0-385 GCF_001515645.1 Sinocyclocheilus grahami | reverse complement strand
ATCGAAATTATGACTTACTAAATTAAAATTATGAGATAAAAAGTCGAAATTATGACTAAATCGAAACTTAAGTCATAATTCGACTTTTTATCTCAGAATTTTGATTTATGACTTGCTAAATCGAAATTGACTTAATGACTTAATAAACACATTGGTCACAGGAAAGTGGTATATAATGATAAACAGGACATTCTGAAACAAGTTAATTTGGCTTTCAACACACACTTTGTTACTAAAGCATACCATTAACAGACAAGCAGAATATAGCCCAGAATATGAGTTGCACGTTAAGCGTTTTCTCTGGAAGGAAAGCACTTACATTTCGTTGCGTTCATATTCCGGGTTCATCTGCTTGCCTTTTAATACATTTTAATAATCTGAATAC
>NW_015520348.1:2203-2604 GCF_001515645.1 Sinocyclocheilus grahami | reverse complement strand
GACAGACAGACAGACAGACAGACAGACAGAAAACAAACTGGAGAGGTTTCTGGAAATCTCAGATACACTGAGCATCATCAACATTTCATTTAAACCGTATTTCATTTCAATCTCTACAAAAACAGATGGACGCTTGCATTTGTCTGCATTGGAAGGGGTTGAAAAGAATTGAGCTGAATCGTTTGTAGACAACCAGCAATGTGAAATACATTTGACTAAAATGTCTGTGAGAATATGTCATCAGCAGCATTCATAACTAATGTGGATGAACACCCTGTCACTGTGACACACTGGATCGCTCAGATGCGGTTTGCTCAGGTGGAAACCACTTTTACACCAAACAAATGGACCAAAATCCACCGGCAAACACAATCAGAATCTTATTGTGAACTCAAAAAAAA
>NW_015520348.1:0-339 GCF_001515645.1 Sinocyclocheilus grahami | reverse complement strand
GTGTGTGTGTGTGTGTGTGTGTGTGTGTGTGCGCGCACCATCTGCTTAACTTTCCATGTGTGACCAAAACTCTCAATAAATAAATTTCACATGGCATGGATGCCAGATGCAGGCGGCAGTTTGACTGACAACATTTAAATAACAGTTAATGGGAAAAAGCAAAAGTAGCAGCCTCTCGTCCCGCTCGCCATCCTCTGACACTTTCAGGAATTTAAAACAGGCCTTTTGTGCTCGCCGTCTGATCCCCAACACGGATTTTCTGCCTGTACTCAGATGGAACTGATTACAAATATAATGCAACAGCGGATCTTACATTATCACATTATGAGAGGCTGAGAA
>NW_015520347.1:0-2257 GCF_001515645.1 Sinocyclocheilus grahami | reverse complement strand
CACCCAGGATGCGATCTTCCCAGATGTCCTTCACTCCGGCGCCGGGACACCACGGACCCTGGGTGCAGCCGCAGCGGAAGACGCGAGCCAGGCCCCGGGCGATGACCTCTCCCCCTCCGCCGCCTCTGGTCTTTTGAGATCTCCACCCGGAACCGCTTCGCTCCTCTACGCGAGACGGAATGCGACGCTGTGATCATCGGAGACTCCATCGTCCGGCACGTTCGTGCTAAGTTAGCTGAAGGTAAAGTGCACACTCACTGTTTCCCTGGTGCTCGTGTTCTCGATGTTTCTGCACAGATACCCGTGATCCTGAAGGGCGACGAGAGCACCGGAGTGGTCGTGCTTCAAGCGGGGGTTAACGACACCATACTGTACGATCATCGTGTCAGGACCGCTTCCCACGTATCGACGAGGACACGAAAGGTTCAGTAGACTTTTTGCTTTAAATGAATGGTTATTGTCATGGTGTAAAGAACAGAAATTGCTCTTTGTTAATAATTGGAATCTTTTATTGGAGCGTCCTAGGCTTTTCGCACTGATGGCTTGCACCCCAGCAGAGTCGGAGCGGAACTCATGTTGGACAACATCTCCAGGTCAACTGCTCTGTGTACCAATAAGTACACATGAACTAGATGAAATAACTAGCAACATGGGCACTATCTTCTCTAATACATTAGAAGCTGTTGCCCCCATCAAATTGAAAAAGGTTAGAGAAAAACGTACTGCGCCATGGTACAACAGTAATACCCATTCTCTCAAGAAAAAAACTCGTAGTCTTGAGCGCAAATGGAGAAAAACTAACTTGGAAGTTTTTAGAATTGCGTGGAAAAACAGTATGTCCAGCTATAGACAGGCTCTAAAAGCTGCCAGGGCCGAGCATATCCACAAACTCATAGAAAATAACCAAAACAATCCTAGGTTTTTATTTAGCACAGTGGCTAGATTAACAAATAACCAGACGCCACCCGATCTAAATATTCCCGCACAGTTTAATAGTAATGACTTTATGAATTTCTTCACTGATAAAATAGATAACATCAGAAATACAATAACAAATGTAGATTCTACAGCGTATAATACTTTAGCTTCATTCATCGCACCAAAAGATAAACTGCAGTGCTTTACAGCTATAGGACAGGAAGAGCTAAATAAACTTATTACTGCATCTAAACCAACAACATGCCTGTTAGATCCTGTACCCACTAAATTACTGAAAGAGTTGTTACCTGTAGCAGAAGAACCGCTTCTCAATATTATTAACTCGTCGTTGTCTTTAGGTCACGGCCCAAAACCATTCAAGCTTGTGGTTATTAAGCCTCTTATTAAGAAACCACAACTAGATCCTAGTGAACTGGCTAATTGCAGACCCATCTCAAATCTTCCTTTTATGTCTAAAATTTTAGAAAAAGTTGTGCTCCTTCCTGCAAAAAAATTATCTCTACTAAGAATTTCAGTCAGGTTTCAGGCCCCACCATAGCACAGAAACTGCACTTGTTAAAATTACAAATGACTTGCTTCTTGTGTCAGACCAAGGCTGTGTCTCATTGCTAGTTTTACTTGATGTTAGTGCTGCATTCGATACTATAGATCATGACATACTCCTAGATCGATTACAAAACTATACTGGTATTCAAGGGCAGGCTTTAAGATGGTTTAGATCATGCCTGTCCGATCGCTACCACCTTGTTCATTTAAATGGGGAGTCATCTCAATTATCACCAGTAAAATATGGAGTGGCACAAGGATCTGTCCTAGGTCCTCTGCTATTTTCGATATACATGTTGCCCCTTGGTAATATTATTAAAAAATTATTAGTATTATTATACAGTTTCCACTGTTATGCCGATGATACTCAACTATATATCTCAACAAGACCAGATGAAACTTCTAAATTATCTAAGCTAACAGAGTGTGTTAAAAATGTAAAAGATTGGATGACCAATAATTTTCTCCTATTAAATTCGGATAAGACAGAGATATTACTTATTGGACCAAAAGACAGTACACCAAATCTCGTGGATTACAATTTGCAACTAGACGGATGTACTTCCTCTACAGTCAAAAATCTGGGTGTTATATTAGATAGCAACTTGTCTTTTGAAAATCATATTTCCCATGTTACAAAAACGGCATTCTTCCATCTTAGAAACATTGCCAAGTTACGAAACATGATACCTGTGTAAAAAAAAAGAAAAGCTAGTTCATGCATTTCTGACCTCTAGACTGGACTACTGTAATGCACTGCTAGCTGGTTGTC
>NW_015520346.1:2394-2604 GCF_001515645.1 Sinocyclocheilus grahami | reverse complement strand
GGTCTGCCTGATACTCTTTATTCTTCACACTGATGTCTCTGGTGTAACTACAGAAAACACACACAGCTTCATTCAGCCGTAAAACAGCAGCTCACATGACTGTGTTTATCTGTATCTGTGTCTGTGTCGAAGTATGTTTCCTCTGCGTATCAAACTGATGTTGACTGTGTGCGTCTGACCTTTCATGTAAATCTGCCAGGTGTTTGATCT
>NW_015520346.1:0-951 GCF_001515645.1 Sinocyclocheilus grahami | reverse complement strand
CAAATCCTGTAAGACAGGGGTCAGGGGTCAGAGACGCACTCATCCTGACGACATTCCCGTCATCCGTCCCATCTTACCCGTTCACACACGGCTGTGTGTTTGTCCTCGCTCTGCTCAGACGCCGGCGCTCGCTCCAGCACATCTGCTGCCAGATACTCGTAGTCTGAGACGGGACACTCGAAGGCATACGGGTCGGGGAGGAGCAGGAACGGATCGAAGGACGCAGACTCCACTGGATCATCATCAGGAAGGCTGAGGTGTGACGCAGTGTCGCTCAGTGCGTCTGCGTGAGGCCAGAACTCTTCAGCCGAGGGGTTGAGGTGTGACAGAGGCAGGGAGTCTGTCAGACACACGGCGTGCTTCATTAGCCCGATCAGCTCGTCCATCATGATGAAGCGCAGAGACTCCAGCAGGAAGGACTCGAGTCCTCCAGCATCTGCGATCTTCTGCTGCGCCTCCGGAGGAAAGTTCTCCAGCTCGCCCACCATCAGCGGGTCTGAGGCGCACCGCGGCCCGTGCTCCTCCAGGATCTGAGCGAAATAACTGACACACACATGATCACTCACTTTTTACACTGATCTTAAACTATTTTAAACTCCACTTCCACTGCGAACCCTTCATACGGGATCAAGGCCCGTTCACAGCAAGCACAATAAATAACTACATTTTTAATAATTGTTCTAACTCTATGAGAATAATAATGATAGGGCTGTCAAAAAAAATTCAAATTTTGAATATTCGACGAATTTAAAATAAAAGCCCACATTCGGTGTGCGTCAGGCAGCTTTATCAGTGGCACACGATGAAGGTGTCATTGCATTTTAATGCTTTTTTTAGCCTATGCAGTTGAATCCACTGCTGCGTTGTTCATTCAAAATATTGTGGGGAAAAAAAACATCAATGCGTAGGAAATGTTGTTTACGTCAAAACGGAAACCGAGCCGTTCACACA
>NW_015520345.1:2102-2605 GCF_001515645.1 Sinocyclocheilus grahami | reverse complement strand
TTCAGAAAGTTAGACCTTAAATTAATCATTAAATATTTGTGTTAACCATATAAAGATTTTCCTTTCCCAGAATTCTGGTCTTGTTATGTAACAATCTTAAATTTAGATCAGCTAAAGTCTATTTGATCTAAATTTAAAGATTTAAAATATATCATCTTAATACACATGAAAATATAAATGTTATTTGCAGGAATTATTCGCTTGCTTGAACAAGTTCATTCTTCAATTAATATGTGCAAACAAAACAGAAATGGTGCACTTGGGCCTCATAATAAATCATTAATCAATAAATACACAGTAGACATTAAACATTAACATGGATCGTATTTTTAATAGAGACTACAACCTGTAAGTGGATCAATTGGTGGTCAGTCTTGAGTTTAAGATTGAAGAAACACTTTTAGATTGGAGGAGACCAAAATCTGCCAAAATGGCACTGCATGAGCAATTGCCGTTTTTCAACCCAGTAAGTGACCAATAACTGTATTTATTTATTTATTTAT
>NW_015520345.1:0-394 GCF_001515645.1 Sinocyclocheilus grahami | reverse complement strand
TTTTAAAGTCACTTTGATTTAACAGCCAAATTCTACTAAATGTGTACCTGTCCTAAATATCACATTTAATTTACAGCCCCATCATCCTGTGCCTCCAGCATCTTTGGTAAGTCATCTGAAATGTGCGGTTGGCCTAGAGGTCTTTAGAGATTTTGTTTAGTGACAGATTGAATCTCTGTAACACTTTGATGACGTTTTTAGTGCTCTTAACACTTCGATGCATATCGGTGTGATAAGAAAAGAACGGACATGTGTAAACCAGGGCTGTCCAATCCTGCTCCTGGAGGGCCAAGCAGCTTCAACACACTTGTCTGGTCTAGTTCTTCCTGGTCCCGGGGATCCACCTTTTGCATATCTCCCTGATTTATCACACCTGACTCAGATCATCAGCTCC
>NW_015520344.1:1895-2605 GCF_001515645.1 Sinocyclocheilus grahami | reverse complement strand
TTCACGTATACAAAAATCAAGAGAATGTCATGGTTTGCTTGCAGATTTAGTCACAGCAAACAGAGCAAACGTGTGAAAGAAAACAGACTGGCTGTATTACACTTTTATTAGAGCAGAATGTATCTGTACAGAGACAGCTATAGAGTAACTCCAAATTGCATGCTTGCCAGTGTTTTCAGCGCATGCAGCTCTTGTTCCATAATGTAAAGAGAGCATGTGCACATGGTTGCCAGGTTTGGAAGATTAAGTAAACCATTTGGCAGAATATGTATCGATTTAAGAGAAAAGCTTGTTAGAGGATACATAACAGCAGGCAAATATCGCAGAAGGTCATGTGGGTTACAATAAATACTTAAAAGCTAATAAATACTTTTTAAAAAAAGACTATTTTAGAAATTATTAGGATATGAACCTGCAACAGATTCAAAAAGAATATAACAAGAACTTCAAATGTATAAAAGTAGTTTAAGTACAAAACCAAAAGTGACATCATAAAATGGGTCTCAAATGAAATAAAAAAAGATCTCCAATGAAATTACAGTTGGACTAAAAATGGATCAATCATGGTCCAAGTCGTGTGTAGCAGAACTTCAACTGAAGGTGGGCAATCAGAAGATAGATGCCTATGAGCATCATTTTGAAAAGAGTACCGTTAAGTACCAACAAAAAAAAGAATGATAGAAAAATCTGAATCAATATAATAAATGGAC
>NW_015520344.1:0-824 GCF_001515645.1 Sinocyclocheilus grahami | reverse complement strand
ATTCATGAGCATGAGGCGTATCATGGACTCCTGGTACTAGTGTTTAAATGTTTCAATAAAATAATTATTCTACAACATATATCTGTGTCTAAATTATCATTATTGCTAATATTTGTACAGTATTGTAGTATTGCGACACTAACGCTTCAAAATACTGGCGATGCCACTGTATTTTATAAACGGTAGTATCATCAATATGGTACTACCATAAGTAATGTTCTATGTGTGGCAGGTACGCAATTTGATCATGCATGTCTGCAAAAACATTACAAGGTAGTCTTTTTGAGTGCTGTTGCTTTTTTGCTGTGTAGTAAATGATATATAGAATTAACACCTCATATGGAATTGAGTGAAAGGAAAGGAACTGAAAAGATTTTGAAAATTAGCAGCTCAAACATTAACATTAGCAGCTCAAACATCTTTATATAAGAATGTGTTCTCTCAGTTCACTCTTTGCTAATTTGAAAACTTCTGGAACAGGTGTTACGGTTAGTTTATAGAATCATCCTTGCAATGACGAATGTAATTCCATTCATCAACATAGGAGCATTTGCACTCGTTTCTCAATCGTATCAATCATTATAATGTGATTTTAACATTTTAACAACATGAATTATGTGTTTTAACATGCTGCCCTCAAGATATGGGAGAAAAATGCTCCTGTATTAGTCCTTATTTTGTTTTTTTTATAACGTGATAGTTCAACAATATGACACAAGCAAGAGTGCTGTTCTTCCTAATATCAGCACAACAAATGGGATTGATTGTATACAGCGATTTAATAAATACAAAGTTAATATTAAATTACATTTTAGACACAACAT
>NW_015520343.1:2261-2605 GCF_001515645.1 Sinocyclocheilus grahami | reverse complement strand
TATATATATATATATATATATTGTATATATGTTTTTTCAAGCAAAGCAAATTTTGAAAGTCCACTGGAAACATATTTTGGCATATAGACAAACTATGTTGAAGGTGCATGTTATTTGGCAACATGCTTGAGCAAAGTATTCAAATGTCTGAGGATTTTTATTGTTCCTTTTGTTTTCCTCAAATATATACACCTATTGATTATTCCAGGCAATAGCCCTACTTTTAAATCGACACCTGACATGGAGTTTCTTATTTGTTGTCTCTGATAAATTACGGTAATAAATTAGATAGCATACCCATTTAAAGAAGTCACTGTTTGCCAGCTCTGGTATATATACCATAT
>NW_015520343.1:0-1118 GCF_001515645.1 Sinocyclocheilus grahami | reverse complement strand
GAGGATGCCATATTTCCAGCAAGTTATCCCAATGAAATATGGCCTGCCATTCCCGGTTCCTGACTTTTATTGATTGGTTTGGGTGTTCTGATCTGTGCACAGCAATTTTCACTGACAGCAAGCCAGGCTTTTTTGAGCTAAACGGTTTTCAGATCCAGCCTTGTTTGCGGTACGATTGGATTGGATGTCAGCTTTACAGTCCTCAACTCCTATTGGCCATTTCATCCTCATTATTTAAAGTGGATGGTTATGGTTTGTGGTTTGAGAAGTACTATACAGAGTACTTCTCTCTTATATTTTCTTTTATTGCATAAAAAAATAATATTGCCGTTGGGTTGTTATATTCTTCCATACTAATCCCACATCCCGTAGCTAGTGTTTTATTACATACATATAACCTGATATAAATTTTGGAAGGATTTGCAGTGCCTATTCACTTTATGGCTCTCTGTAAGGACAGAATCCCTTCCTCTGATTGGCTGCATGTTTACAGAGCTGAGTGATTGATTGCTGTATATGAAATATGATGGATGACCTTACCCACAGGCTCAACAGGAGACCCAGAAGGCAGCGCTAAGGTACGAGAGGGCTGTTTCCATGCACACTGCTGCCAGAGAGATGGTTTATGTGGCTGAGCAAGGTTTATTGGCTGACAGGAACACATTGGACCCTACCTGGCAAGAGATGCTAAACCACGCCACGGCCAAGGTATGACCCAGTGACTCAGCATTGCTCTTTGATAATTACGGTAATAGGCGGTGGCATAAATTTTCTCAAAAACACAAGTGCTCAGGTTTACAACAGGTCTTAATGGCTAAAATCAATCGCTCGTCATCACAATTATAGGTTGCTTGTTAAATCTTAATGTGTCTTTAAATGTGCACAGCTGGTAAGTGTGGATTTGATTGTCACAGTGGGAGCAATCAATAATGCTGATGAATGCACACCCACACTTAAAGATCAAGGTCACATTTCTTCATTTATATTTTATTCAAGCCCTGCCAGTAAAATGAAGCAGCACTTTTCAGATGTGAAATTATCCTACAGTTTTTTGTTTCCAGTTGGGTTGTCACCAAAACTTCAGTTGTCGATACCAATGTTAGTGAAATTTCAAGATT
>NW_015520342.1:2298-2605 GCF_001515645.1 Sinocyclocheilus grahami | reverse complement strand
TTTCAGCATCATTACTCCAGTCTTCAGTGTCACATGACTCTTCAGTAATCATTCTAATATGCTGATTTGCTGCTCATTTATTATCAAGTATCATTGGTGCTCAAATATGAATAATGATTTTTATTATTATCAATGTTGAAAATCATTTTTGTTGCATAATATTTTGTGGAAATCGCTATTTTTTAAGGATTCTTTGCTGTATGTAAGATGCAAAATAACAGCATATATTTGAAATAGAAGTGTTTTGTAACATATACAACATTTTGTGACCCTGGACCACAAAACCAGTCATAAGGGTCAATTTCTC
>NW_015520342.1:0-1515 GCF_001515645.1 Sinocyclocheilus grahami | reverse complement strand
AAAAAAAAAAATCTATCCTATTATATGTATGGTATTTGGGGTTCAGTACAAGTTAAGCTCAGTCAACAAAATTTAGGGCGTAATGTTGTTTGTGACAACATTCATTTCCAGTTATCTCTCTTTTTTCTGTGGAAAAAGAAATCTAAATAGAAAAAAAGGTAACACTTTATTTTAAGGACCAATTCTCGCTATTAGTTAGCTGCTTATTAGCATGCATCTTACTAGCATATTGGCAGTACATTAGTACTTATAAAGCACATATTAATACTTTATTCTGTATGACTATATTTTAGATCCCTTAATCCACCCCATACCCAAACTTAACAACAACTATCTTACTAACTATTAATAAGCAGAAAATTAGGAGTTTGTTCAGGGAAAACGCTTAGTTAATAGCGGATATGTGTTCCGTATTCTAAAGTATTACCGAAAAAAATATTGGTTACAGTCAGAGGCACTTACAATGGAAATAAATGGGGCCTATCCATAAGTTTTAATAATATAGCCAGATGATGTAACACAGTAGGTATATTGACATATTTTATTGTGAAAAAATTGCTTGCTAACCTTTTAGATGCAAAGTTATATCCAATTTTACATATTACCATGACGATTCAACAGTTAAAACCCTAAAATGATTGTAAAAATGATTTAAACCAATTTACAGCTCCAATAATAAATAAAGGTTTCCACAGAAGAATTAATGTAAGTGGTTTTATAAAAAAAATATATAAATGTCACATTTCTCATTTTAAATGCTCCAAAATTGACCATTCACTGCTGTTTTAAGTGTCATCTGAGCATTTTTTTAAAGAAAAGAAGGGGTGTATTGAGAGCCACAATTTCTATTAATAAAAAGCTAGAAAAAAGCAACTCTGTTATTTCATAAAAATGAAATAGGCCTGTGTAGAAGGGCCTTCAAATATTGACTTTGAGAGAGTCTGCCTTTGAATATTCAAAGGTTGAGAACTACTGCCTTCATGTGTAATTGCTTTTGATAGCCTTCATTTTTAGGATGATAGCAGTCCTACACAGAAGTTATGGTGGTGTCTTGAACACCGGATTATGAACTGTGTTCCTTCTGTTTAAGCTTAGATCTTTGATATTGAATTACACAGTGCATCGTACAGCAGAGGCTCAGGTCTTCCTGTGCTGAAGACGTCAGTGCTGACTGATAGACCACAGTTACTGTTGCTTCAAGAAGAATTGAATTCATCCCCTCGATCTTGACCAGCAAAAGGGAAATAATCCACCTCCCAAATGACGAGGTGTTTGTCGTCCCCATCAACCCCCTGCTGCCGGTTGCTTGATTTGTAGCTCTTTTTGGCCCGAGTGACAGGAGAGCGATGGAATGTTGTTAGAATAGCCGTCAAACTCAAAGACAGTACTTAGCAACACCAGCTGGAGTCGATGGAGTGTGCTGCTGTTGTAGGCCCTAAGGGTGCCATCATTCAGCAGGCCTGCGAGTCGCGGTCTGCAGCTGGGCCCAAACGCGAGCGCTGAGCAAGCCGAGCA
>NW_015520341.1:2146-2605 GCF_001515645.1 Sinocyclocheilus grahami | reverse complement strand
GCATGTTTACACAGAAAAACAACGCAAACAATGCATTCTGTGTGAACGGCCCCTTACGCAAAAGAACATTTTAATGTAGATTACTGCACACAGAGTTCACATTTACAAAAGCTGGTATGACAGACATATTTGATACAATTAGCTTCTGTTTCTGGTTTACATAGGGAACAATGAGACGTGTGACGTCGAGACTAGGCACTGCAGCTCTGACAAGAATGACTGCTGGAGAGACAGACAGACAAACGGTGTGAAACCGATTCAGACAGGAAGGAAATTAAAGCAAGCTAGGCTTTGCATCTGCAGCATGTGAGCAGCTGCAGTGCAAATGCAACTCTGTGCATTGATTTCTGGGTTACTGCGTTGATGCTCTCTTTAACGACGGCCGTGTATTATAAAATGGGCTCTTTGAGAGCTGTTACTGTCATTAAACCATTTATATGAGAAAGAATGATGCTCAAA
>NW_015520341.1:0-242 GCF_001515645.1 Sinocyclocheilus grahami | reverse complement strand
TGACAGAAACAAGCTTCTATAAAAATGATCACTTATGTCATACGAATCAAGAGAAAACAATCAGGATGGAGTCCAAATGGACGATTCACCATTAGTAAAACTCATAATGAAATCTTCAGGATAATCAGGCACTCCATTAATCTGTCCGTTTAGGGTGGAAATGCACAGGTCCTCACGCTGAATTAAAAAGGAATGTGGAAAATATGACATGAATTCCCATGCAATTATCGTTCAATGACAAA
>NW_015520340.1:1850-2605 GCF_001515645.1 Sinocyclocheilus grahami | reverse complement strand
TCTCTCTGTGTTCTCTATTATTCTGCAAACACAACCTGGCTTCAGTTTCTTGCTCAGAACAGCGCTCTGGATCTTCTTTCATCGGACGTCCCGATACGCAGATTGCCCCGATAAACTGAAGCAGCGTTTGTGTTGTGAAAAGCCCTTTGCTTGTGATTATTATCACACAAATCAGGCCGTGAGGTGGTTTATGGATGTGAGAATGTTTCCATGCGCTGGCAGCGGCTCTCTCTGATGCACTGAGCTGTAACTAAGCCGCACGCAGCGGATCCCGCCGACTTTACATAACACATCATCGGCAGCCACTCGCTTTCACATAAAGACAAAGCGTCCGCGAGGAGCTCAAGCGTCACGCTCTCTGCTTTAGGCTTCGAGCATCTCTCGAGTAAAGCACATCGTCTGATTGGCCTCTGAAACCCTTTCACTGTGTTACGGGGAATGGAGCATCTTGCCATATTTTGGAGAAAGAAACAAGTCTTAAATGCATCCTTCCACAAATGAAGGCCTTATAACATCTTAAACTGGATCAGAAAGTCAAAATGTTAGGCAGTATTTCTAGTACAAATGTCTAAACGTCCTTAAATCACGATACATTCATTTATCGGATTACTTGTTTATATCTTAATAATTGCCTACTTCATTATTTATTTATTGGATTATTTACTTATTGTCTTAATTGTCTATTAATTGAATTCAATTAAATTTAATCCAAAAGTTAATTAATCTTTTACTTAATTTACATCTTTACTGTTATT
>NW_015520340.1:0-405 GCF_001515645.1 Sinocyclocheilus grahami | reverse complement strand
CTTTACTAATCGAATCCGTTTACCTCATGCGACGCAGTATGAGCAGAAGCTGAAGGTACTGTGTTTAAGAAAAGCGCTGATTTTTATGCGCTCTGACAGATCGTGGTATATTAACAAAACAGAATATAAATGAGATGTTTAATGTCTCGAGTCTTTGAGACGTCAGATGAGAAATTAGTCCAATAAAGTTGCAGAGAGACCACTGAAGCTTCTCTTAACCTGATCATGTGAGATACGGCCGACCACGGATTTATGATCGGACATTATTCAGACCGGACGAGCGCGTGGCTTTGAAGGAGCTCATGATGGGATAGTTGGCCTCTTTAAATGCTGCGTGGCAAGGGCCCGATGAAATACCTTTGATTTTTACCAAATACCATTTTATTTTCTTCTCAACCCCCCCCC
>NW_015520339.1:1881-2605 GCF_001515645.1 Sinocyclocheilus grahami | reverse complement strand
AAAAAAAAAGATGAACACACAAAGCATCTGACTGTTGGCATGAAATTAGAGAGGAACCACCTCAATATTTATTCTATAGAATGCAAAAAAAATCTTTTTGAAGTTGTGAATAAACCAAAATTATAAGAGTATGTTTAAGAAGAACACATTTAATTCAGTGCGTTACTTGCCATTTCTAATTTGTGAAATTTGCTAGCTATTCCCGAGTTTCCAGCCACTAAACACGGTCACAACCAGATCAAAACTACCAAAATCACAGCAACCACGTGCACCAAGACAAAGTCAAAGCAGCAATGCAGCGCTGATGAACGCGGAGATAAGAAAACATTTTTACAAAAGCAATGACTGCAATAACAACAGATAAAGAGTTCACGTTTAGTGCCTCACTTTTATGTTTTATTATGTTACTGCAGCTCTGATTTCTCTGGGTTCATCTGTATCAGCAGTGCACATCTTGACACTCACCTCTTGCCCATTCTTCTTGGCAAAATTTCTGTCAAGTTGGGATGGGAACATTTGACAAACGAGCGTTTCTGAGCTCCTCTACAGACGCTCCGGCACTTTGAGCTCCGGGACATCAACCTTTCTGGCTTAAATCTATTCCAGTCTAGCTTTGGCTAATGTTTCAGGTCACTGTCCTGCTGGAAGACAAAAGCCCCAGAGCTCCTGCAATTTACAGCATGCATTCCTCCAGTATTTTCTGTATTAGTTCAGCAGACTGTGA
>NW_015520339.1:0-1496 GCF_001515645.1 Sinocyclocheilus grahami | reverse complement strand
GGAAGAATACTGTGTTTATTAATATCATTACACTTTATTTGCTTTATTAAATTGCCGTTTAATTATTGTTTCAGAATAGTCATGTTGCATCAGAGGGTACATTTTTCCCCCACCTCTACAAAATACAGATTCTCAGATTCACTTTGAGAATCATGAAATAATTCAGACATTCCCTTTGACTTCAACTTTAAGTCATATAATAAACAGTGTGTGTGAATCCAGTGAATGACACAGCACTACACCTGACACACAGCTGCTGTCATGTTGTATTTGAACACACTATCACAATGTTTAGAGGAACGCTGCACGGAACACAGATCCAGACCCACATACACGCGCCTGTGCTATGATAGATTTTACGGTACTCTGAGATATAGCAAACACTTTGGGAATGTTCTTCAGTCCTGCACTTTTCCAGGAACACTTCAGTCAGAGTCGTTCTCTGGTCTCTAGTGTTTAATTCCTGCACATCAAAACAACTGACTGCTGCCTAGTCAGTCAATGATTGAACAGAGCACAGATTTAAGAAGACTCAAGGTGGTTTCATGTGATGCAATGCTACTTTTCTCCAATTCTGATGAAGAAACAAACTCATCTACATCTGGGAAGGGCTGAAGGTAATTTTTGGGTGGACTATTCCTTTAAGACGTGAAGAAGTGTATCTGTAACGGTTCTCTCTCTGGCGGCTCTCACGCTCTCTGTAAAAATACTCGGCACCTTTGACATAAAGCAGCCGCTTGCTTCCTTCCAGAGTCCAGAAATGTCTCAGTCGTTTCCTTCTCTTTCAACTTGCACTGGCACTCTTGGACCCAAAAATATCCAGTGCTCGTCCAGTGGTAGTTACTCTACTCTATAAACACAGTCTTCAGGCCACTCACAGCAGACGTGTTCTTGCTTTCGGTCAGCGCTATGTTTTAACTGTTGGTCTGTGTAAACATGCTAGCTGCACCATAAGAGGCCGTTCACACACAAGACACAACATGTTTTTGCATTCCACCGCGCAGCTTTTTCATAGTTTTTTCTATGTAAACATGCACTAGATGGACATCTTCGACCGTTGAGCTTGGTTCACACAACTGTTGCACATGACCATGCATCATACAAATGCACTGCTTAAGTTAAAATAAGTTTTTTCCCATCCCACTGCCCTGCATCTTCCGATTTCAAACGCAAAAACATATTTTGTGTTTTTGCATTCCACCGTTCTGCTTTTTTAAGCATTTTTTAAAATGTATATATATGCACTAGATGGACATGTTTGGTGCTCGCGAGTCTTGCATCTTTTGCAACGTCTAGTTAAAAGTAGTTCAACTTTTAAAAACACATCTCTAGACCGTGCGTTTTTCATTCCAGTGCTCCCCCATCTTGTGTTTTTAAATGTGTTTTGTATGCATGGCTCCCAAGTGCCCAATACATTCTTTTGAAAATGCATTGTCTAAATGAAGAGTTAAAACTAGTGTTGCTTTCGTCAACGAAAATTATGACTAAATATCGTC
>NW_015520338.1:2146-2605 GCF_001515645.1 Sinocyclocheilus grahami | reverse complement strand
ACATAAAGAGCTTTAAAAAATAATTGCATATTAAATCACAATTGCAAGTTATTTTCCAAAATTGTTCTGCCTACAATGCTCGGAGACTCTCACATGTTGAAGCGTTCACTACATGCATAACAGAAAGAAGTGTATAGAAACCTGTGATTAATGTATTAGACATGCCCCAGATGTTTATAATTATTGTCAGTCTACTGTCTTTCTCCAGAAGAAAGGAATTATAGGTGTTCCTTTCTCGTTAAAAAGAGGCTCATTTTCTAAAGCCCGTTGGGTTACCCAGAAACTCATCTCTCAATTATGCAAGACATGCTATGCAAGCGCACGCGCATAAACACACAAATGCAGTGGTAGGTTCAGGAGTTCACCTTTTTGACTTGAGCTTCTGAACTCTGTAGTTCCTACAAAGTGATTGTTTACCTCTCTGAAGCTGCTCCCAAGAGTATCCTCCTTCGAGCAGAC
>NW_015520338.1:0-980 GCF_001515645.1 Sinocyclocheilus grahami | reverse complement strand
CACACACACACACACACACACACACACACACACACACAACGCACAGTCCTCCACAGACTGATTGTAGTGTTTGCTGTTGTTTCTCTGTGTGTCATGTAGTGTTTTTACAGTCGCCTCAACCACATTTGCTTCATATTTTCATTTACAAGTACTATAGCTTGTTTGTTGTTTATTTACCATCTTGCTTGATGACATGAGGTCTCAAGAGCTTTCTTTTTTCTCTCTCTCTCTCTCATAGCAGACACATTGAGCCTTCTTATATTATTGTACCCTGAAGATTCAACACTCCAGAGTGTTCAATATAATTCAAATTTTTGTAGTAGTTTTTGTATGTGTGCATAAATGCAGTATGTGTGTGTGTGTATATACTGTTGTGCTCATAATTATTCATACCCTTGGTAAATATGATCAAAGAAGACTGTGAAAATTAATCTGTATTATCAATCCTTTACATATTTTATTTTAAAAATATACTAAAATCTAACCTTTCATTGGAGAATAAGAATTTAAAATGGGAGAGAAATCTCATTTAGGGCTGTGACGGTGGCAGATTTTTACCACCGCGGTGGTAATTGACCAACTACCGCTGGTGGCGTGGTGTTGATATATATATATATATCAACACGGCGCGACACGACATGACACAGAATACAGAATACTATAGAACTCATTATAATCAGTGATGCTACACTGGATGCTACACGACATGACAAATCCCCAACAGTAAACTGCCTCATTCTATTTATGAGGTACTGACACAGAGTTCAAATATCCTGTGTAGAGACCCAACCTGTTGCGACACGGCGGTGTCGCGTCCGGTGTAGACACGATTCACTGTTCAGCCGCCAAGCAAGTGGGCGCATTAACTCCTCGTCTGCACGCACTCTTTTTGAAATAGGAATCATTGCCACATTTCTTGTTAACATCTACCATTCATCGCCGTCTCGTTTGTATTTGGCCAGTTTGGAGAAGGCCTCACC
>NW_015520337.1:1793-2605 GCF_001515645.1 Sinocyclocheilus grahami | reverse complement strand
ACTTTCTTTTAGAAAATTTTCAGTGGTGGCAAAATCGTTCATTGAAGCAAAGGACGATTTTAACCACATGTGGGGGGAAAAGGAATAGGGATATCGTAATTTGAATTCTTGAATATACACATTTAATTTCTTACCCTTCTTAAGTCAGGAAAGAACCACAAACTTATTCGACACTGGGAGTCATTTCCAATCATGGACAAATTTACAATGATGCATTTAACTGTTAATGTGTACAATGCACTGTTCGATATTTCAATACACCTTGTATATAGAAAAGTTTTTTCTTCTTTTTCTTTTCGATAGCAATAAAAAAAGCATTGCAAGACGCTAAAGACAGAAGAAAAGTTTGCAAAAAACGTCCTCGTTTCTGTAAGGGGATGGTTGTGGTGTCCAGGCGGAGAGAAATAAATCAGTGATTGAACTGGCGTTATGCGTTCTTTGTCTTGGGCATCTTGCAGTGGCATCATTGGCTTGTGCCCCTCTATAAGTCTGATGGAAACACAGCTCTCTGTTCTTTGGCACTTAGGCTGGTAGACTCAGCTTCTTTCCTTTCAGCACTGTGGATCAGACAAAAGATATCAGAAATTGAAGCAGGAAGAGGATTTTTTTTTTTTTTTTAATCCTAAAACATGCCTAATTCTAAAAATGGAAGCCAAACCAGTGCTTAAACTGCAACTAATGCATGCATTAATGTTAAAGGATTACGTTAGATAAATAGTTTATTCACACAGGTACCTTTCCTAAAGTAACAGCTCAACCAAAAAATGAAAAAATTCACTCCCCTTTAGGGTATCAAAGATTTTTGTTACAGA
>NW_015520337.1:0-336 GCF_001515645.1 Sinocyclocheilus grahami | reverse complement strand
TAGATCATCTGTTTTCACAGCACAGAAACAAAGAAATTGACTAACTGCAAAAGGTCAGTGCACTTATAAACCTGTTTACGCTGATGTGGCAAAACATTGACTTTGCAATCACTGATATTTAAGATTGACAAATGCATTGACGTGTGCATGTACAAGTTTGTTCTATGCCCTTACCTTCATGCAAGTGTTGTAAAGAGAAATGAAGGATGTCAGGAGATCCAGGTAACGTGTGGTGAACACCAAGGCAAAGAGCATCTGGCTCTTCCCAGAGATACCTGGGAGCAAAAATATTTACTCAGACAATTGCAACATAGAAATAAATAAGAGAACACAGCA
>NW_015520336.1:2038-2606 GCF_001515645.1 Sinocyclocheilus grahami | reverse complement strand
GTCTGGGTTGGGAGGTTCCTCTACTTCTCCATCTACATCACTTGCCGATATAAGCAAGTCATAACTGAAAAAATTAAATATGAAAACATATACTGAATACAGAGCAAAAAGTAGCATTTACTAATCCGAACATTTAGAGCACATGTGCAAATGTGGGTGTGATGTATTCTCTACCTGTCTGGACACATGCCCCAATGTACCATCACTTGCTGATCCAATCGCATGACCGGTCTAAGCCACTCTTCTGGAAAAGACCCAACAGTGAACATTATACACACAGATGGGAACATTTCCACAGATATACCAAGAATCTGGATGGACTGAAAGATCCAAAAAATTAAAACACCTTCATCTGCTGTGGAGGGTAATGTATATATTTGGTGGGTGGCTTGTGACTTCTCCTCGGTCACTGTGCCCTGAAAATACAAGCAAAAAAGTTGTGTATACACTAATCAATATTGTCTATATTAGGGATGTGCACAAGTAATCAATAGGGGTGCTCCGATTGATCAGCTACCGATCGCTATCAGCCGATAATGGCTTGGGGAAGTTTGATCGGCGGTCTCTA
>NW_015520336.1:0-1261 GCF_001515645.1 Sinocyclocheilus grahami | reverse complement strand
CAGAAGCGCGCTTCAGGACATCAGTGGAAACAAATTAAATACACCGTCATTTTTGCTCATAAAGGTAAGAATAATGCAACGTTCGGAACTGTAAAGGTTTTTTTTTTATTTGTGTGCACTCACAATATCAAGAAAACGTTGTGCTATTGTAAAATAAAGAAAACAAATAGGATGCGCTTGCCATCTCGGGAGCGCTTCACAAAAATGAACCGAAACTCAGCAAATATTTTCCTTACAGACATGATGAATATATCTATAGAAAGCTTTAAATGACTACAAAACGAAATAATTCAAATCCAAAACAAATACTCTTATTATGTAATCCGTAAAGATGCATTTCTTTCTAAAGGAGCATCCAATGATGAGATGGCAGTCAGGATCATCAACTTCATTGCGACACTGACTCATAAAACACTAGTTTATTAGTAAACAATTAAAATATCTCCTTACTATTTTCCCCCAACATAGTCAATGTAATTTTTGCAGCAAGCTTTAGCCTATTTAGCGCGCTCACGTCGCTGTGTAAACTCATCATTTGCGTGTGTTTTTAAGCATTGTGGTTTAAAAACAAGTGATTTAAGCCATTGAAACGCAAATAACAGCACTATATGCACGAGCTGTCTGTTTCGGAGTGCGATTTCTGCAATTGGGTCGGACCGAGGTTGGGTCATATTCACACCTAAAACAAACCGTACCAGAGTTCGTTTGGAAGCAGACCGAGACCACCTCTTCAGCTGGGTCTCGGTGCGGTTGTTTGGTGGGGTTTGGTTTGGTTTGGTAGGGGCTGTATTCACACCTGCCTAAAAGGTCCGCACCAAGAGGGGAAACGAACTTGAGTTCGATTCAATCAAACCAAACAAGACAGGTGTGAATACCCATAATGCTGAAGGTGAGGTACAATTCATATTTCTTCAGTAAATAACTTAAAGTAATGTGAAAACTTTCTGTGAGACATAATTTCGCAAACTGCGTGAGTAAATTCACTCTTTCCCTCTCTAAATGCGCAAATGGCTTCAAATCAGCACATCGAATCTGCACTATAAGCGAGCTGCACAGTTGACACGGGAATTGTCACTTGCACAATCGAGGCAGTGATGCATCATCACTAAAGTTTAACATTTTCATTTCTTTTTAATTCTTGCCAGTGTTTAAACCATTCAGCACTCGCGTGCTCTCCTAGAGACGGCGCCCTCATGCACACTCAAAGCGTGCACACAACGCCAGGTTCACACATACTCTTGCTTATATTTATTGCGTTTAA
>NW_015520335.1:0-2606 GCF_001515645.1 Sinocyclocheilus grahami | reverse complement strand
ATATGCTGATTTGGTGCTCAAGAAACATTTCCTATTATTATCAATTTTGAAAACAGCTGTGCTGCTTAATAGTTTTGTGGAAACCGTGATACATTTGTTTCAGGATTCATTGATGAGTAGAAAGTTCAAAAGTGCAGCATTTTTTAAAAATATTTTTGTAACATAATAAATGGCTTTACTGTCACTTTTGATTAATTTAATGCATCCTCACTGAATAAATGTACTAATTTCGTTCAAAATTTGTGAATGGTAGTGTACATATGAAAACAAAAACTATACATACAGAAGCATCAGTTATATTTACCACAGCTACTCCATCCAGTGCTTTGAGTGAAGGCAGATGGAAAACCATGTAGATCCTGTAGTTCTCGAATTTGTTTACTAGGGGATTCCCGTATAGATCCAGAATAATTAAACTAGACAGTGCCTGAGAGTAAACAACACTACATCACCACCACACTTTATTCAATTCAACATTCCACTAAAGCACATTACATGTATTCTCATGACCAGGTACTTTGAATGAATGCTTAAAAAATCATTATTTGCACAAAATGATATTCAGATCTATAAAATCTCCTCACCTTTAAGTGGTATATGTCTCGGGTAGTGCTGATGTCATTGTTGCCGACATACAGCTCAAATAAGGACCGTGACCTTTGAAGTCCATGAAGAGAGGAGATGATGTTGTTCTCGACAGACAGGAAGTGAAGGTTGGGTAGCTGGTCCAAAACATCCCCGTCTAAACACTGTAGGTGGTTGCTGTTAATGCTCAGACGAGTCAGATGATGCATAGCACACAAACCTGCCACACACCAAACAAAGAGCAGCTATGAACACAGAAAAAACAGTATGATGAACTAATGAAGGTTCTATTACACCGCTTTGTTCCTGGTTTTATATTAAACTGATACAGTAAAGATACTGGGAGAGAGGGAGAGACAGAGCACTACCTTCCAATCTGGTGATACTGTTGTTATTAAGAGAAAGTTCCTCCAGTAGGGGGCAGTATTCCAGACCCTCAATTCGGGTTAATTCATTATTGTCAAATGAAGCCCAGCATAGATTCACTAGACGGTCAAGATTACTGAGCCGGGTCAACCGCTGGCCATCAAGATTCAGTGCGGTGATCTGACCCCGCAGGGCAAAGGACAAAATATATAGGTTAAAGATACGGCTCTACCAAGAAATTATATTATGTCATCATTAGCTGTTTCCATCCACCTATTTTTATGTGAATTTTGGGATATATCACAAAATAAAATGCTGGATGGAAATGCCAAGATGCACATAAAAACATATGCGCTCAATTGAGTCATATAATTTTTTTTCTGATAAGAAGACATGCGAATAAACTATGATGGAAACACATTTAACAAATGAATTCCTTAATGCAAATCAAAAAAATTACATGACTTTTCTTCTACAGATCATGTGCTTGGATAACTGAAGTAGTGCACCAATCTCATCGCATAAAATCTAAAATGTTGTTTTAATAATTTTGAAATACCTGTCATCAAAACAATTTGGTTGTGGCTCTCACAACTGTCTCACGACTGTCTCAAAACTTTTTGTCATCCGAATGCAAGTTAATATGACAGCGTTTGTTATCGTGTTTCGTCATTTATTATGTAGGAAAAAGGAGCCACAGGCTTCCCCAGTTGCAGCAACCTTCATTTTTATTTTTGATTCTTTGCACTAGTTTCCCAGAATGTGACCGTTTTATTCTCTTGAACACATGGGACGGAAACAACGCTATGCAAATGTTTTACGTGATACTGTAATTTTGCGCACAAGTTAAATTTGCAACTTTGGATGGAAACATAGCTTTTTACTCACCAAATGTTTATGACTTTTTTTCTTCTGCTAAACACAAAGGAAGATACATTGCAGAATGTCTAGAGTGCTCTTTAACACATAATGGAACTTAATGGGAAGTTGAGCTGTTGAAGTTCAAAAATGGTCATTAAAAAAAACAGAATAAATGTCTCAAATCCAATTTTAATAAAGAGGCCTTTGATCATTCTACAATATATCTTCTTTGTGTTTCACAGAACAAACAAAGAAATTACAAAAGGGTGAGTGAATGAACCCTTTCAAATGTGTGAGAGAATGTGAGTTTATATGTCATACTTTGGTGGTCCAGCCTAACTCAAGCTCTTGTGAGTGTTTCCATGGAGATGGGCTGATCTGTGTGAGCAGGTGAGCAGAAGAGAGCAAACTCAGACTGCGGGGACATTCACTGTCAGTCCGAGAGTGGGTCATCAGAGATGCCTGCACACACACACACAAGTTCCAGGTCAAATGTGGACACAAACGTTAACATTGAGTATAATGTCCAGAATATTTATACCTGGTTGATTCTAGATTGGGCAGCCACTTGAATAGCAGCACCTGCTTCCTCCTCCATCACTAAAACATCATCCAAATGAGTGAGAGTCTTCAACAGACCAAGAACCACCATACGCACACACTCGTTCTACAACACACACAAGTGAACAGGTTGAGTTGCTTAATATTTTTGTGGAAACCATGAAACATATTTTAAAGATTTTTTTCTCTTATTTGAAATATAAATCTTTTGTAACATTATAATTGTCTTTACT
>NW_015520334.1:0-2606 GCF_001515645.1 Sinocyclocheilus grahami | reverse complement strand
TTATGCTAAGTATCTATCATTTTGACGATAGTAGTCCTGACAGAATAACAATCAACCAAAAGGGGCTCCAAAATAGTTTGTCTTATGTTGATGAAAGACCAAAATGTAAAGTCTGAAGTCTGAATATTAGCCTTCGATGTTCCTGCCGAGGCTTCGCTTAATTGCAGAGCCCCATTCAACGATTTCTCACCATACAGATGCATACTGACCTCTGACCCCCTACTCTTCTCTTCAGGGGCTTTGGGGGAATAAAGGCTGATGGTTAGAATGAGAAGGAAAAGAGAGGGTTAACTTCATTATAAAGTTCTCTAAAAGCATTATCTACACTCCTACATGGTTCCCCATAACAAGAGACAGAAAGAAAAGGGTGAGAGAATAGGAGAAAGGGACATGAAAGTCTAACTCTCAGGGCCATTAACACAAAAGCATGCTGTAGCATAGCAAGCAATACTGGATCTGAGCGATGTTTAGGCTATTCTTCATAGATACTTATGCCACTTTTCATAAACTCTGATGTCCAATTACTTTTCTCAAAGAAGTAAACGTGCAAATCCCATGTTTGTTCATCAAGATCAAACATTCAGCCCTGTTCACAAAGTCGTTATAAGTAGAACAAATATTTTTCTTTAATTAATGGGAAATATAAGGTATCAATAGCTACAAACCAACAGAACTCAAATGAAACTGATCTGATCAATCTATATATATATATATATATATATCACAAATTTGACCTCCTGAGGTGGACAGCATTTTCTGAAGGTTAAGCACCTTTTTGTTGACCATTTGTTTGGTTTGTTAAGTTATAGGCTGATATACAGTATATATATTTTTTTATGTTAGTGCATTAAGGTCACACTGAAACAGAAGAAGCGAAAGATATATTGTGACATACATCCGAGTGTAAGATACAGTTATTACATTTCAAATAAACATTACAAGGTCAAAACGTTTAAAAAAAATTAAACATATGCGCAGATGAATTAACAATATGAACATAGAAAATGGTTACAGTAAATTTTTATTTCATTAATTAACCTTTTAGCATCACTCACGGGACAATTCAATTCCGAACTGCCTAGATAGGCACAACAACCAACAAAATGATATGTTGCCAGATTCATGTTCATCTGTTTTGGACATATTTTTAACACCACTCACAAGACATTTCACATTGGAAGTGCATGGCGCAAAACTTGCAAAATGCTGAAATGTTTTCAGTAGGTGTTTTCAATGTTTAATTTTTTCTAATCATATTGAATGTCATTTTGTAAAGTCTCGGGCTCTAATTTGTACCTTATTCAGTGACTCATTGGAATGTGTATAAAAATCAAAAACATGCATAGTTTGTTTTAGATTATTGTATGACCAGAATTTCTGTAACATATTTTGAAGCTTTGTGCTCATAAGCGCTTCAGACACGGATTCTTATAAACCTGACCTTGACGAGGAAGGTAACATAAGAAAATAAAAGTAAGTGGATTAAAAGTGTGCATGCTTTGAAGGGGAGGAGAAATTTAGATCAAATGCATGGAGGACTGGAGTTCAATCAGCACGGCTCTCTCTGATAAGAGAACGAGTCTGTTTGATGAGTGTTTTTCTGCAGTGAGTGCAGGATGAGATGCCTTGGCTAAGGGTCGACTCTTCTTGAGTCAAACTCTCCCTGACTCAGATATAACTCACTAGTCAGCCACAGATAACTTGACAAAAATCATGGTGATTGTATGGAAGATCTATGCATTGGAAAAATAAATGATGGTGTTATATTTATTAAATGGTGAGCAAAGTTTCCTTGTTCTCAGATGTTTCCTTCATCCTCTAGAGTTTCAGAAGGGATCTATATACGATCTCAAACTATCACCTGATTTGCCAAGATACCAAAGTCTGCACCTGAAAGTTAGAGATTTCAATTTGATCAGCACTTATTTGTGTCTATTTTTTATTTCTTTTAAGGATGTGACCACCAAAACATACTTCCGAGGGATATTCACACTGTTTTGTGTCTGAAGCATTGGAGTTAGTTTGTTTGAAAATCAATAATGTTTCTTTATTTCCATCTGCAAGCCATCTCATATCTGTATGGAATACAGAGACACAATGGTGCAATTGAGTTTGTTCGAAGCGATTTCATTTCTTTCACCTTCTGAATATAGTTTTACTGAGCTCCGCTTCATGGTTTTAAAACAGTTCGCTTTGAACAACATTTTCATGAAACAGAAAAAAAGATTACAGTATCATCATCAAGCACATTGCACTCCATGTCTTTTGCCTCACTTTTCTCACTCACAGGCCTACATGTACAGAATATTTTTGCGATCTCTAGAGACGATGCAAATGGGAGAGATAAGCAGAAAGATGTACAGAAAGAGAGGAGAGAGGATCTGGCGAGTTTTCTTTCAGAATGAGCCCCTGAAGGGTGAGCATCAAACCATCATGTTGCAGTCACAAGCTCATGTTGCCATTTAACACTTTCGGCCTCTCTTTTAATAGTTTATGTCATTTATGGTTCAATGTTGTTGCCTTAAATGTAGTTATAACTTACATTTTCTAACTTCTTCACTAGCTTGAGGAGATACTGTAGCAAAAAACGCATTCTTTCAAGGCTT
>NW_015520333.1:2263-2607 GCF_001515645.1 Sinocyclocheilus grahami | reverse complement strand
TTTTTTTTTTTACTAGAAAACCAGACTATCGCGAGGTTTTAAAGGCCCATTTTGATATAATTTGTTTGTATTTCTTTTTAATTGTATAAAGTTTGCCTAATTTGGATGTTAACTTTAATTGCTAGAAAACAACAAAGTACACAAATCAGACATCTGTTATTGTAGTATCATTGAGATACTATTACAGTTTTTGTTAATATTTTGAAATAGATTTTATTCTGTTCATTTTAAAATGAAATGTATTTTTGAGATTTCTTTTAGTATACATCAACCTAAACCAAATGAAAATGAGAAATGTTGCATTGGAAGCTGAAATTAAATAAGTTAAAGTTTTAATTCTATGT
>NW_015520333.1:0-641 GCF_001515645.1 Sinocyclocheilus grahami | reverse complement strand
GGGGTTTTATATGCCATAGGAGAACCTTCATAAGTTTATCCTCGAGAAAAACAACAACAACATCTACTACAAAACCAGGAGTTTTATTTGTTTAAAGGGTGATATGTAGGTGAATTACACAAAACCTGTCACAAAAAATGTCCAGGTCATATTTCAAAATGAAAAAAAAATAGGAAATTATATTTTACTTAGTTTAATTAACATTTTTGACACTGTTTTCATGACACTCAAGCAAATTTCCCCTCTCAATTGTCATTACCATAATGTAAAAAAATATATAATAATATGATGAAAAAAAAAGAAATATAAAAAATGTAATATGAAAAAATTATGTACTTTTTATATACTTTAAAATCCACATTTATGCAGTATGAGAATAATGAGAATGCATTTAATTACATTTAATTTAATTAACAAATCAAAAAGGTTAAAAAGAAAATAAAAGAATAAAGTAAAATCAAACATATGCATTGTAGTAATGAGAATGGTGCTAAATTGTCATGAAAATATATGAATATAATATACAAATGCCAAATAAAATAAAGAAACATGAGTAAGTAAATTAATAAATGTCCCCCAAATAAACATTTTAAACAAACAAATCATCTCAATTGTTATATATATATATATATATATATATA
>NW_015520332.1:1428-2608 GCF_001515645.1 Sinocyclocheilus grahami | reverse complement strand
TAAACTCCTAATTTGCTGCTTATTAATAGTTAGTAAGTTGTTAAGCTTAGGTATGGGGTTGTATTAAGTGATCTGGAATATGCAGAATGAGCCATTAATAAGTGCTTTATAATTACTAAGAAACAGCCAACATGCTAGTAATAAGCATGCTAGTTAATAGTGAGAATTGGGCCGTAAAATAAAGTCACCCTAAATACATAAACCTGATAGACCCATAAAAAATTCCCAATTTTCCAGATAATTTGTGTTTTATAGCTGTCATGCTGCATGTTAACTAAATAACTAATGTTATCAAGATGTTAAAGTCTGGTGACGCAAGCTTCCTTATTTCTGCCTGCTTTCTTTAGTTCCTGAAGGAATGTTGCCATAGCAGTGTTAGAATGGATTGCTTTTGTTGGGTGGAGCTCAGATGTGGTCATTACAGAAAGATCCTTCATTTTACCTGCCGGGGGGGTTCGTGCACCGGCCCGGGACTTGACCAATCATTAATAAAGATGGTATGTGACTGTGTTATCAGTTGGCTTTGGGCCAGGCCTGTGAGTGGGTACTGAAAGAGTGTTATCTGTCCACAGTGGACGACACAAGCACCTCTTAACCTCTCCAACTTTCACAATAAATGCTCAAGAGAACACTTACCCCAATCAGGGGTCGCTCAATAAAATGTAGTTTACGAACCCTTATTTGCATGCTTTGCGCATTGCACGTCAGAAATAACTCGAAAATGTGTCATTTGCATTAGTTCCAGCTCTGCCGTGGCCTCTGCGGTGAGTCACATTTAAATGGACCAAACGATCAATAGATTATAGAGAAGAACATTCAGAGAAGAACAGCATGCTTTTCTGTGTGGAAATCCACTCGGAAAACTGCCTCTTCAGAATTGAAAGAGATAGTTGACCCAGAAATTAAAATCTTGTTATTATTTACTCACCCTCACGTCGTTTCAAACCTGTATGACTGACTTTCTGAAGTTATTTTGAGGAGTTTCACCTGTACTGCACAATGGGTTCCGAGATTGTGACTTTCATTTAAAAAACTGTATTCCAAAGAAGCATGAGACATAAGAGAGAATAAAACGATGACGGGATTTTCACTTTTTGATGAACTACTACCCCTGTAAGTGCAGACCTGTTAACTTATGTTGTTTGATTTGAAACTTCCCTGGTTAACAATGCCTGTTGCA
>NW_015520332.1:0-477 GCF_001515645.1 Sinocyclocheilus grahami | reverse complement strand
ATATATCTATGTAGTTTTTATGCTTTGATTTGAGTTATTTTAGTAGGCTACATAGAAATAAAATAAGTTTAAGTGTTTTTATATTTTATTTGAAGTTAAAATTTATTTTATTTAAAGTAACAAAAGTTTTTTTTATGTTTTGGTCACACGTTATTTTAAGGTCCAATTCTCGCCATTAAAAAACCATTAACTACGACTTTTGCCTCAATAAACCCCTAATGTGCTGCTTATTAATAGTTAGTTGTTAAGTTTATGCATTGGGTAGGATTGGGGATGTAGAATATGGTCTTGCAGAATATGTGCTTTATAAGTACAAATAAACATCCAATATGTTACTAATAGGCATGCTAATAAGCAACTAGTTAACAGTGAGAATTGGTTCTTATACTAAAGTGTTGCCTGTATTTTTAGTATTAGTACACTAAAAAATGCTGTTAAAAAGGGACAAACCCAGCTATTGGGTTGTTTTGACCCAGC
>NW_015520331.1:2153-2608 GCF_001515645.1 Sinocyclocheilus grahami | reverse complement strand
ATTGTCGGTGTAAATCAGTCAGTTATTTATGTCAGGACTTCACCGTTAAACATAATCTTTTATTAAGTCCAGTAAACACCTCCATTTGCTCGTTATTTTTCTCCCAGCTAAAGACTTCTCAGTATATCTTTGTGAATTGTAAATGGAGTCGTGTTGTTATAAGCCTCTTCACATACACAAGAAAAACAGTTTAATTAAAAGCTTGTTTTTTAGTAAGTCGAGGACAGAAACTGTTACACAGAGATTGTGAGGTTTTGTGTCCTCTGGGGACTTCAGCTGCACAATACACATTTCATCTCAGACCAGACGACATCTAATTACTTCTTTCTTACTGGAACACACTTTAAATAACTCCAGCGCCCAAATATATCCTCTCATCCTGAACATCTGAAAGCCATTAAAGGCACAAAGAGCAGTAAAGAAAAATCATTGTCCTCTATCAGAGTTCAAACACA
>NW_015520331.1:0-702 GCF_001515645.1 Sinocyclocheilus grahami | reverse complement strand
ATCCTTGTTAAATCCTGTGAATGTGAGCTGAATGTGTTACAAATGAATCTCACCATTTAACACTTGAATATCTCAGTGAATGTTCAAGTCCCCTCAGGTTGCTCTGAGTGTCTCGTATGTTTGGGAGATTGTGCAGCCTCGTCGGTTTACATGTGTTTCTTATCTTTAGAGCTACAACAGCTTGTTGTTGTTGTTGTGTCACGTGCTGCCATCACACTTGAGGTGAAAGCAGCACAATCAGACAAGTGATTAAATGTGTTCGTGTCAGAAATTAATTTCATATCTGAAACTTTTACAATCAGAAGTTTCAGAATCATTATCTGTGTTAAACCGGTTTACAGTAATGGTGAAACACATCCACTGCATTAAAACACATATACTGTAGCTGATATTGTGTAGACGTTAGATCAGTTTGTTTATAGTCACATTGTCATTTGCTCCAGCTGAAGTGTTTTAAGTTCTCTGAAGCTCTTTCTGTGTCCGTCTAGCAGTCAGAGCTCCTCTAGAGTGAGCAGCAGATCTCATGATGCATTATTAGAGACTATTAATGTTTTTTTGGACACCATATGGCTGCTACATGAAACTACATCCTGTAATGTGGTTAAAGGTTCTGGGCCGTGAACAAACAGGTTTGAATCCAGTGAGAGTCAATCTGTAAACTAATAAATGTAAATGTGTTAAAGGTACAAATCCCTCCTCCTT
>NW_015520330.1:2150-2608 GCF_001515645.1 Sinocyclocheilus grahami | reverse complement strand
AATGTTACGGTTGAACCACTGATGGCAGATGGACTATTCTGATGAGGTCTCATACTTTTCTGGACCTTGACAGTGATTAATGACAACATTTTTATTTTGGAGTGGAGTATCCCTTTAAGAGAACAACTCCCAGCTTTGCAAGTTATAAAATCTCTTAAAAGTTTAAGAAGGTTTGTCTAAAGATATGAGGAATATATCTCCATACCGAAGGTAGTTATAGTTTCCTATAGCTCCACGGATATCCTCTAGCAGCTCCATTGTGGCTTCAGCTGCCAGGTTCACAGCATTCTTGTGGAGATTAGCATTATGGGAATGGCTCTCATCTTTACTGATCCCACCTTGAGGATTCTGGCTACTGCTGAGATCAGTCTCCCCACCATGGCTACATTTTCCTTTTACACATAAAAGACAAATAAGAGCAGTGTTGGGGAAAGTTACTTTTAAAAGTAATGCATTAC
>NW_015520330.1:0-1579 GCF_001515645.1 Sinocyclocheilus grahami | reverse complement strand
AGTGAGTAAATTGAATAAATCAGATACCTTATTTTTTTTTATACGTCAGGCATTTTGAATTAGCTTTTTTCACTTACACTACTTGAACTACACTATTTTAACTAACAGATTTTTTAATTCTGCTTTTACTTTTTTAATTGCTGTCAAAAAGTTGTTTTCTTTGGTAAATTTGGACATTGCTTAATTGAAACCACTCCTTACCCCATGAACACAATATATCAAATAGATTTTGCTGTATTATGTAATAATGGAAAGAAAAAAAATTTGCAAAGTGTGTCAGGAAATAAGTTGAGCCACAACCTTACAACATCCACCAACATCCTAGTTACAACAACATTATTTGAAATAAGTCCACGCTCAGTTACGACAATTAAAAAGGGCTGAACACCAAAACTTGGTTATTTGAGTTTGATTGGTGTTTTCAACAGCTCATATATTTACATAGTTACTAAGTTTTGCAAAGCCAAGACTGTAAAGTTACTAAGTAGTTGCTAATACATTTTGAGTTCAGCTTGAATTTTTTGCAGTATGTTTGCTCATCCGTGTCTCTTGGTAGGTCTCCTCACCTTGAGGTTTTTTAGGGGAGAACAAGCCCATATATCCTGAAGTGAGGTACTTCCCATTCAGAATGGCAGGAAGCAGCTGGTTTGGACAGGTACCACTGGCACAGTCACTGCATGTTGGCATTGCAATGTCTGCACATTAACACATTCACATCACAATCATGCACTAAATTTACTTATTTGCTGTTTAGGAACAGTCAACATAGATTAATCTCACATAATATGATATGTACTCCCGACTGAGTGTAACCTGTTATCAGTTAAGCACCAAGTCATCTGTTCACTTATCTCCAGTTTTCATTAAAAACATTGATTATTAAGAGCTATTACACATGAACATTGGACATGTCAACACTAAAATAATTGAGTAATCTCTTTTTTTCACATATGAGTCTCTCTCATAAATCACACCCACTGGCTTTATGTACCTGCAATCTTCTCAATGTTGAGATCCGGTTTGATGAGGTTGGCATATGGACTTGTGTAACCTAATTCAACCCAGTTACTGTGGCTGTAAAAATCCTGGGGGGAAAAACATGAATTAACATAATTGTCACGTGTATGTTCTTGTTTGTCCTTATGTGGCTTGGTTCCTGTTCTCATTATTAGTTAATCACCTTCATTCTGTTGATTGATCATCTCGTTTTCTCCTTTGTTTCCCTGTCTTTATAAGCCTTCAGTTTCTATCTATTTTTCGTCCTGGATTAATGTTGATTTAATGGTACACGTGCATTGATGCTATTTAGCTCGCCTGTTCTTTATGTTAAAGTGGCGTTAAAGTCTATTTTGGTTATTCCTTCCTCATGCGCTATCTACAACCATGGGCCGTGACAATATTAAAGATGAAAGTTTTATTTTGTGTTTGTTTAAAGATGCACCTTTTTAAGGAAACGTGTCACAACCATTAGCAAAAACACTTCTTATTATATATTATGTTTTTATTCTTACAGATGATTATATATATACACATACATACAGTGGTGGCCAAAATGATTAGAACTCTAGTGTTTTTCACC
>NW_015520329.1:2167-2608 GCF_001515645.1 Sinocyclocheilus grahami | reverse complement strand
AAAAAAAAAAGTATAGGGACAGAAACCATTAACAATGGCGATATATTGTATTTTACAAGTAAGAGCAGTTACCGGTAATATTACATAGTTAAGCTCATTCAAAAAGCACATTCAACCGTAAATCACCATAACTCACAAATGTCCAGGCTATGCAGTGCATGATTCTAATTTGATACTCACTTAAAAATAAACCATAGTTTGTCTACAGTATCTATACTTTTACCAACGATATGCCATGGTTACACTAGATTTTGAGCACACAAAATTTCTACAGACACTATTTATAATATGGCGTCACACTCTTATCTCTGTGAAGCCACTTTGACACAATCTGTATTGTATAATGCGCTAGAAAAATAAAGGTGACTTAACTTGACTCTGTGCATCTTTTAAAAAATATAATTTAATGTATAATACAAAATCGAAGAAATATACAAAATC
>NW_015520329.1:0-560 GCF_001515645.1 Sinocyclocheilus grahami | reverse complement strand
AACCTTTCAGTGAACAGTTCTTAAAAGAACATTTTTCTTCTTAGTGTGAAGAACATTTTAATAATGTAAATAAGCTTTTTCCACTATAAAGAACCTTTTGTGGAATGAAAGGGTACCATGAATGTTAAAGGTTCTTATAGATGCAAATAAACAACCTTTATTTTTAAGAGTGTGTGGTTTAGTAAGAAATCTCCAGTCATGTAGCTCAAAGAAGGGCCTAAAACAGACTACTGCAAATGACTGTATAGCAGGCAGGGAACATGAGGATTAAAGGTGCTGGACCCCGGTAACAGCTCACCCCTTAATCCACTTGTGTCTGCTTTCACTCCCAAAGGCACAACAAAGACACATGACCCTTTCAGCCCATATAAACACACCCATCACTCACACCAAACATTTACACTGCATTATATGGGCCCTTGGTGATCCGAATGGGGCGGATATTTGTGTTATATATCAGCGGTTGAGCTCTTAGCTCAACTGTTATGGTTCAAAGAACCTTCAAAGAAGAAATTAAGATTTGTTTGTCATAAATTACTACAGAACAATGTTTTGTAAAA
>NW_015520328.1:2337-2608 GCF_001515645.1 Sinocyclocheilus grahami | reverse complement strand
TATGAGAAAGCCAAGCTCAAAGGAAGTCATTATGCAAGGACCACAAAAGGAAGAGCAAAACGAGACTGCATTTCAGATCAACTTTTTATGCAGTTTCAATTCCTCTACTTATTTCAATATTAATAGCCTACCTCAATCTGAAACTGAAAATATATTAAAATGTTATATTATTTATTTCTACATTTCTTCAGCACAGACAGACAGAGGTTTATTTTAATGAGCCATACGCGTATGGTCTGTCTGTGTCTGTGAGCCGTTGCTGGAAAAAAAA
>NW_015520328.1:0-534 GCF_001515645.1 Sinocyclocheilus grahami | reverse complement strand
ATGAGTGCAATAATTCCAAAGAATGCCCAAAAGATAAACTAAAATTCGCCTATATGCACGTGCCGGCCCTGGGCCCACTTTTTTGAAGTAGGCTACCAACCGTGTACTGGTGACAGTAAAAATGAGAGTCCAAACAGCTGATAAAAGAACCTAACAATAATCCACAACAAGTAATCCACTTGACTGCAGTCCGTCTTGTGACGCGAAAAGCTGCGTCTTTGTAAGAAACAAATACATGCATACATACATGCATACAAATACATCAAGACATTTTTTTACTTTAAACTGTTGTTTCAAGATAAATACAAGTCCTTTGTCTATAATTTTGCTTTCTCTAGTGATTATTGTGGTGTTTTTATCAGCTGTTTGGACTCTCATTCTGGTGGGACCCATTCACTGAAGAGGATCCATTGGTGAGCATGATGTCATGCTAAATTGCTCCAAATCTGGTCCAATGAAGAAACAAACTCATCTACATCTGCGATGACTTGAGGGTGAGTAAATTTTCAGCAAATTTTCATTTTTGGGTGAACT
>NW_015520327.1:2004-2608 GCF_001515645.1 Sinocyclocheilus grahami | reverse complement strand
AAAAAAGAAATGTGTAAGAAAGGAAAGAAAGAAATGCAAAAGAAAAAAGAACAATGGGACAAAGGTAATACGAAGGAAGGAAGGAAAACAAGAACAGAAGGAAGGTAAAAATATGTAAAGAATGGAAAGTATGAAAGAGAAAGACAGAAGGAAAGAAAGAAAGAAATGTCAAATAAAAGAACAATGGGACAAATGTAATACAAAGGAAGGAAAAAAGGAAGAACAGATGGAAGTAATGTAAAAACAGAAAGAAAGAATGGACAGAGAAATATGGAAGCAATGGGAAAAACAAGAAAATATATAAACAAGGAAACAGAAAGAATGAAGAAAGGAAGGAAGGAAATAAAGTAAGAAGAAGAAAGAAAAGAAGAAAGGAAGCAAGATGGAAGTACAGAAAAACAGAAGGAAAGTGATCTTATAATTTGGTTTCTCCATATGATAAAACATCTGTTACTCTTTCTTTTCTCAGTCCATTCATGCAGCATGAGAGAGACAGACACAGACAGGTGCTCTTCTGTTCCTCTGAGTGTCTATAGAAGGTGGGGGACATAGACCCTCGTTTATAGCCCTATTTCTGTGTCCTGGCTTGCTGTGGGACCCAGTT
>NW_015520327.1:0-985 GCF_001515645.1 Sinocyclocheilus grahami | reverse complement strand
TTCTATACAAGTGGACTTGTTATGAAATACTATTATGTTTTTGATTTTTTATATTTTCTTTTTCACTTCAGTTTTAGTAATGTTGCTTTGGCAACCTTTTGGAACACAAATGTTATTTTGAAGAATGTTTCAGCTCCAAAACATTTGTAACACATTTGTAACACACAAAACATCAGTAACATTTGAATTTTAGAAGTGAAAAAAAGTTTTTAAAAAATGCACTCTTTTACACATTTTTCAAAGCATCTTCATTTGAGTTCCACTGAAAATCATAAATGTTTTGTGTGAACTGTGAACTGCTAACTATAAAGGGATAGTTCACCCAAAAACGAATATAATATCATCATTTACTCACCCTTAAGTTGTTCCAAACCTGTATGAATTTCTTTCTTCTGTTGAATACAGAAATATATATTTTGAAGAATGTAGGTAATCAAACAGTTGCTGGTAGCCATTGAGTTTCATAGTATGGAAGAAAAATACCATGAAGTGCGTGGATACCAACAACTGTTTGGTTACCAAATATCTTCTATTGTGGTCAACAGATTGAAACTTTTAACTTCAGGCAAGGCTTTATTAAGCTAACATTTAAGTTTGGTTTATTTTGGCAAACTTTGACAAAAAATTACTTTACTTTTTTACTTACATATGAAGGTGTAGTGAAACAGTTTCCAAATGCATTTGGATCCAAGAATTACAACTTTGAGGCCACATAACCAAGTTCCTGTCTATAATGGTCACTCTGACCCACCCACCGGCAGGGTCCTATAAACAGAAGTATCCCTGCGCCTCGTAAAAGGCCATTAGCTCTGATGCAGACCAGCGCCAGACCCCTGTGAAGAACTCAAGAACCCAGTTCACTTTTTGGATTCCTTGACTTGCACTTCCTCCTGAGCACCAAGCCCTCCCCCTCTCAAGGGTTTAATAGCTATACTCAAATAAACTGTTTTTATCCATGTCTAGACATGGCAGTTATCGATTGAGA
>NW_015520326.1:19876-20440 GCF_001515645.1 Sinocyclocheilus grahami | reverse complement strand
GTGAGATAAAAACAGAACTTTTTTCTATTTCTAATCTGTGACGGGAAAAAAAAAGCTAAATTGTGAAATGTAAACTCACAATTCAGAGAAAAAAGTCAAAATTGCAAAATGTAAACCCACCCAAGTTTCTAACATGGAATTATGAGATATAAACTCGCAAGTCTGAGAAATAAAGTCATAATTGTGATTACCTTTTTAATATTTTTGTTGCGTGGCTTCCATAGATGTGCATAAAGCTTAACTTCTCACACTCTCAGAAAAAAAGGTACAAGACTTTTGTACCTTTTTTATGTGCTTTGATTTGTCCTCATGAATTGGTCTGAGAGCTGATGTGAAAGGCTTGCTTTGAAAAGGACGGTGAGACAGAGAAGCGAACACTGTTCCTGGATCAGTGTGACGTCAGGTTCTACAGGATAAATTCCTCTGGATTAAAGCGGACGGTGTGTGTGTCTGAGAGCAGAGAATGAAAGGCTGGAACGTGTAAAACACAAACATTTGAGCTGAGATCTGCTGCGAGCGCCGCTGAATGATTCTCTGGAGTGTGTCAGAAATCACTGCTAATGG
>NW_015520326.1:2286-2608 GCF_001515645.1 Sinocyclocheilus grahami | reverse complement strand
CACTGAGAAATGATCGGTATCGAATATCCTGAAATCATTTACTGAAATGAATGCATTAAAATGAGTAGAAATGAAATAAATCGACATGTAATCTCGGCCTTATTTTAAAATGCATATTCAATGATTAGAACATTTTTAGCTGATTTGCATAGGCTATTTAAATTGTCTTAAAATCTGAGATGTCGTAAATGTTTTAAATTAAAAATCAAATGCGTTATAATTACATTGAGTGTCAATGTCAACAACTGAAATCATTTTTACTCTGAATTCTCCTGAATGCACGATTTGGGCCCGTTATATTTCCTCTCGCTTTTTTTTTTTT
>NW_015520326.1:0-711 GCF_001515645.1 Sinocyclocheilus grahami | reverse complement strand
GAGAGAGAGAGAGAGAGAGAGAGAGAGAGTGCAGATGGATCATCAGTTATCAGCTCTGTAAATATAGACATGGACAGATATGCATGGAAGATTATTTCTGTCATAGAATAAAAAATAAAAAGGGTAATTTTGACATTTTAGCTCACAATTCTGACAATTTTCTTGCAATTTGATATGAGTTTATATCTCATAATTCTGACATTTTTCAGTATAAACTCAGAATTACAAAATGTGAACTCGCAATTCTGAGAAAAAAGTCAAAACTGAGATATAAGCTATATAACCCTTTTGAAATGTTTTTTATTCTATGACAGAATTAGACTTTAACAATGTTAGTGTACATGGAAGCTAATTTGTGTCATAGAATAAATTTTTTAGCTCTTAATTCTGACTATTTTCTCACCGTTATGAGTTTATATCTCACAATTCTGACGTTTTTCTGTATAATCTTGCAATTCTGAGAAGACAAATGTCAGAACTGAGATATAAACTAACAATTCAAGAACAAACGTCAGGACTGAGGGATACAAACGTGACAACTACCTTTTGTATTGATATTAAAAAAGGTGATTTTTAATCTCGCTATTGCGAGAAAAAAAGTCAGAATTGGGAGAAAAGTATTGTTGTAATGTAAACTAATGATGTAAACTCAGTAAAGTCAGAAATGTGAGATAAAAACAGAACTTTTTTCTATTTCTAATCTGTGACGGG
>NW_015520325.1:1551-2609 GCF_001515645.1 Sinocyclocheilus grahami | reverse complement strand
TTGTTTCTTGAGTATTTTTCTTGTGAGGAGATCAGATGTTTCTTGTGAGGAATTATGCTGTCCGGATGGAGTTAGGTAAGTAATTTCACCAACAGGTTATGGTGATAGAAAACATCCTTGAGAGTGATTTTGTGCCTCTGTGTGATGGGACCACGAGGCGTCGCTCATTTAGTTTACTCATAAGTTTAGAGACTTGTAAGAGGAGAGAAGGAGGAGAGAAGATGGTCAGCTGTGTGTGTTTGCTGTGAGTTCCTGGCTGAATGCAGCCAAGAACTGACTGCTGATGGATGTGGTTTTGTTTGTGAAGTAAATCAAATTGTCAGCAGTTAAAGAGGTGATGGGAGGTGGCAGAGGGGAGGAATCAGTGTATTGAAAATTTAAAATGTAAACTTTATGAATGAAATGAGCACAAATCAAACAACAAAAACATAAACAACAAGCAGGTGAGATTTTGTCCAAAGTTGGTGCAAAACTCTGCAGGACTGTGGCTCTTTCCAGGACCGACATTGGCCACCCCTGTGCTATATAGTTATATATATATATATATATAAAATCATATATGACTGAATCACTGAATCATCATGATTGTTTTAGGTTCAGTAAATTCATGCGTGTAAGTGCAAGCACATTTGAGAAGATTGGACACTCATGTTATGAGTGCTTTGGTTGTAGTTCGTCTTTAATAGATCATGTGGAGTGTTGTAATTATGATGCTGGCTGTCACAGACAGTGTAATGCTTTCCAAATGCACTAAAACACTGAGGCTTTAAACACAAAGACAAATGATTTTAAAACAGACACCTTCATCTTAGCAAAACAAGATATTCATTGAGGGAAATCAATTCTAGGACAGGACTTGATTTTATCCATGAGGAATTGATTAGATGTCTCTATATGAAAAACAAGAGTATTTGATGTCAGTAGCAAAAGAAAGTAATTTCAGAAGCAGAGTGAGCTATTATTATTTTGATGAAACGTGTCTCAGCATGCAAATACAAACACTGTGCTTTCACAAGTATATACTACACTCATCTGTCAGCCTTCATATGATGGGAATC
>NW_015520325.1:0-1380 GCF_001515645.1 Sinocyclocheilus grahami | reverse complement strand
GAATGGCCCTTCCAAGGCAATTTGCTCTTCCATTTCTATTCAGTCAGAATCATTGACAGGACTGAAGTACAATCATCTTCAGTTTCCCACACTTACTGCAAAAATATTGCTGCTGTTCTCGCATGTGCTGCAACAGGACGTCTTGAAGTTGTGAGTTGTGTGACATTTGAAGTGCGTTCAGATCCTTCTAAACGAATTGCATGAAATTCATGACCAAAAACTGTAAACTACTTTTACCTGAACTCTTGATGTTTTTGTTCATTACCTTCTCAAAATGGTTTATAAAATCTGTTCAAAAGCTCAGTTTTTCACAACCGTAGAATAATATTATATACAAAAAATATATGATGAGAAGCAGGATGTGATTATTTTTATTTCAGTTATTTTAACATTATTTATATACTATTATAATATGTATATAATATTTTATAATATTTTGAATTAGCTTTTATGTTTTAATTTTTTATTTAGTTTGACTATTAACAATTTATTTACTTTATTGTATTTTATTATTTTATTTCAGCTGCATTTCAATTCATGAAAATCAGTGAAAATCAGTAACAACCCTGATTTATATTAATTAATCTTAAAATAGAATTACTAAAACATATCAAGAATATCATATTTAAAATAAATGTCTTAGAATTGTATAAAGCCTCACATTTCTGATGTAAAAATGATTTCCAGGATTTCTGTTGTTTTTAAATTGTGTACTTGAGTACTTGTTTTAAGAAGTCTTAAGTGTGTTTAGATGCATGCTGTATGCACCTTTCTGTGAAATTCATGACTAAAATATCTTCTACCTAAAAGCTTGATGGTTTTGTGGAAAGTTTTGCCCATTTCCTACTCAAAATGGTTTTGGAAAATCTACTCAGAAGTTGAGTTTTGTGGTGCAGGAACGCTGGCGCAGAGCAGACTGACGCAAATGCTCAATGTCCTCGCTGTAAATTCCCAAGTAGTGCTGGATTTTGTGGAGGCATTTGACCGGCGCGTGTTGGCTGAAGACGCGCTGATAAGAGCGGGACTGGCTGCAGGGCTGCTCATGCATGAGGACACGGTTCTCCTTTAAGCCAGATTCTCCAGCACCGAACCACAGAATTGGAACATGAAATGTTCTCAGAACTAATGACCGTAATTCCCTCTGATTTCCCTTCAGACACGCAGAGCTGGAGACGTCATTCAAACTCTACATCTGACCTCTTTCACAGACTGTGATGACACATTCTCACAGTTATTAGCATCATACAGTTAATAACATAAAAAAGTACACTGCCAGTCAAACAAAATTGGAATAATTAAGATTTTTAATGTTTCTAAATTAAGTCTCTTCTGCTCACAAGGCTGCATTTATTTGATCAAAAATACAGTAAAAATTGTGAA
>NW_015520324.1:2118-2609 GCF_001515645.1 Sinocyclocheilus grahami | reverse complement strand
AAAATCATTACTGTTATATTTCCAAAGACAGTGTAAAATATTAAAATAGTTTAACATTCTAAGTTTATAAAATAGCACTGCTGGTGTTATCTACATATTGGTGAGAGTGTTGAATCACTGTTAAAAATTTTATTTTTTAATTAACCCAAACTGGTGTAAATAACTGCAACTCCATGTGTTGCTCATTGCATGTTTAACAGAACCATCATTTTCTCTTACAAGAAGACTACTGATGAAAGATCAAGTAAAATTGCTTTCATATAGACTTGATTCATGAAAACTGTGAGAGAATGTAGAGTGATTTTCAAAAGACTAGGAAATGTAAAAAATAAAGTCATGGTAAAAAGTACTTGAGTGGCCGTCTGTACATTTTACATTGGCTTATAACCCGCCATTGAACAAAAGAAGGTTGTCCAGGCGTGGCTTGTCTGTAAAGGTTGATTTATATTCGATGTGTCCGCAAGTTCGCTTGGGTGCGCGCAGCAAATTTG
>NW_015520324.1:0-437 GCF_001515645.1 Sinocyclocheilus grahami | reverse complement strand
TTTTCCCAGATGAATATTAAGCAACCCAAACTCACAGCATATGCAGAGGAAGAGTTTGTTGACCGAGCTGCTGAGATGGAGACGCGCTCCATGCTTATAAATGATAACCGTGCAACACAAAGTGCGTCAGACTTTATAACGTTCGTTCCCAAATGTATGTGATTGGAAACCCAAACAAACAGCACATGCAATAAAAGACCGAAAAATATAATGCAAGTGTGGCATGAAGGGCGATTTTATTAGGATGGGAGAGAATAAATCTAGCAGCGTAACAGTCTCGATTTGTTTATAGGTTTGGTGACGGCCTGTAACTGCATTCCAGTCGGGGTGCTCGGCGTTCGTTTACGGCTGCAGTGCTGTCCCCCAATTATTTTTTTTTAAGAGTTAATTTCTGTATTGTTACTCATGTCTCTGACTCTAATTGGTGATACGAATCT
>NW_015520323.1:1846-2609 GCF_001515645.1 Sinocyclocheilus grahami | reverse complement strand
AATTTTTTCTCTCATTCCGTATTTCAGGTGATTGCTGAATTTCAACGAATAACCACTGTGCAGCTGGAAGCTAAATTAATGTCCTCATTGGATCTTCACACTCCCAAGCTGCTGACACTGTTTCGTGGCAAAGGAGGAGCACTTGGAGAAAGACTGAAAACTGAGATGGAACTACTGAAGGTACAGTTTATGATGCATACAAGCCAGTTGGTTACTTGTTGTTTATGTAAGGGTGGGAGGAATTGTTTATTCTTGTATTTTTCTTTATGATCAGCAGGTAGTACTTCCCCTCTACAGTGAATTAAATATTAAATGTGGTCATAATTAGGTACTCAAACACAAAAGCTGGCAACAGGAGGTTGTTTTGTTTCCTTGAGTTAATTTCTTGGACTTTCACAGAAAATATTCAATAAGTCATATTCATTTATATACAAGTCCAATTTCAATTATAGTAACAACTTCAGTAACAAATTATAGTATGACCTTGAGTTAATTTCATGGATTTTTCAAAGAAAATATTCAATAAGTCATGTTTACTTATATACAAGTTCAATTTCAATTATAGTAACAAATAAATTGTCGCTAACTTGTTATTCAGCAACCTCTGTTGATAGATTAATTTATAAAATTTACAAAAAAAATGTACTTAAGCAGTTTTTTAACCCATATGGTCAAGCCAAATAATAAAATTAGCAAGGAACAAAGTATTGTGGAGGCAAAAAAAACCTTGGGAGAGGCTCTGAAGAGGATGTATCATTAATTT
>NW_015520323.1:0-644 GCF_001515645.1 Sinocyclocheilus grahami | reverse complement strand
TATGGAATTTATATTATATAGAAGGTAATTGTGGATTTAAAAAAAGTTTGTTCTGTTGAGAGACTAGTGAATATTCATTATTAATAGATGCTATTGTGACTGTTGTTGGCAATAAAGCCGAATTTTGTAATTCATCTTTAACGTCTGTGTCTATTATTCATACCTGAAATCATATTAAGTTATTATTAATTTTAATTAAAAATAATACTAAATTTTTGTTAAATCAAATTAATTCCTTTTAGTATTCGTTAAGTGCTCCAATGAAAACTGTTTGTTTAAATTTTACTTAATTTTTTTTGTATGTGCTATTTACATCTACTTAATTTGAATGGTTATTTTTTTAAGCACCTCTTTTGATTACATCTAACTCAATTCTCAATTGTTGTTGAATTTAATTAATAATATTGCTTGTAATGTGTTGCCCCAATTTTATTGAGTAGATGTAGTGTATTATTTTTTACAGTGTGCCCATAATATACTACACAATTTTCTGCTAAATCCAACTCGGTCAGAGTGGAAATTTGGGTAAAAGTTGTGTAATGTATTCCAAATTCTAGTTTTTGACTTTCATATCTAAACCATGAGCAGATACATTTAGAAAAACGTGATAAGGCTTGATAATATATAAGTATTTTTTATTAATG
>NW_015520322.1:1583-2609 GCF_001515645.1 Sinocyclocheilus grahami | reverse complement strand
GGTTCGGACCAAGCAATCGAACCAAGTGTGAAAGCACCCTTAATTACAAGAAACAAGAACAAATGGGAGAAGAGCTCAGAGTCCCTGAGGAAAGCAGCGCTCTTCCTTTGATCGCTGTCTCCACGCTCAGAAAGACACACTCTGGCATTTCCACAGTGTGGAGGTCACTGCAGTCGCTTCACATCTGCGCTGTTAACGTTCTGTGAGGAGGCAGAGGATCCTCCAGGGATGTTGGGAGAGCTCATGTCAAGTGCTCAGCAGGAGTGTTGACTACATCCCAGTGGACTGGCGTCAGCTCCGCTTAGGCTTCAGTCGACAATGCACACGCGCCCAGGGATCTCCGCTTGCTCAAGGTTTCGCATGTTCTGTCATTGCGCACACTCCTGTAGACAGAGCTGACTCCAAACGCCCGCACAGATCGCTCAGCTGTCTCACTGCGAAGACACGGCCAGGAATGAGATGGCAGCGTGGGGGATTTCAGAAGCCACACTGGGCCAAGATCCCGCGTGGAGCCCATGGGTCCTGACCGCTGAAGAGCTACGAGCTCATTTGAGATGCTTTGACAAAGCCTCTGTTGAAGAAATGTTTGAACACCACAAACAATCCTGTGGTGAGGAACTGCCAACATCATGCATCTGTACACTGTACAGTGAACCACAAAGTCATATCTGCATTAGCGCAGTTTGAGGGCCTTTGTAAGGGAACAAGACAAATGAATGAACATAGCAGTACAGTATCTAGTTTGGCATAATGTTTGCAGTTACTGCACTGTATTCCTGTAATATCAGAGCACAAAGTATGCATGGCTTCTATATACACTTCATTCTGTCAACAACAGTATTATATTTTCAATTAATCTGGCATATAAGAACACAGATGATAACACGCACAGTATTCTGACTGAGGTCATAAACACGCTGTAGTTTGACAAGAGTGCAAAACGAAGCGTCTGACCTCCTCATGCCAAAAACCCTGAGAAAGCATTCCAGAAATACAACCCGGGAGACAGAGCTGAGAGTGTGGAGT
>NW_015520322.1:0-614 GCF_001515645.1 Sinocyclocheilus grahami | reverse complement strand
AGTACAGCCCAGATGTCATCCATCAACATCACTCTGATAGAGGGCAGTTACGCTCTGAAACGGCCAGAGATTTAAGCACGACTTCCACATCAGGGACTCAAAGGGTAAAATGGTTGTAATTGGAAGTCGTGTCCTCTCTAATGTGTTGGCACATTAAAGGTTCCTCTATAATAGACACAGTAATGGGCCGATGTCTCCCATCAGGACAGGCCTGACAGCTGACCCAATAATATGTTCATTTCTGTTCCCCTGAGATTAAATACAGAGCCTCAGTCTGAACGGTCATTTCATGATTTCAATATTTCAGGCTGTCATGGTGGTAACAGCCGTCAGCTTGTAATGTAGATGGACTCTTTGAGCTCACTATCGATTGCCGTCCTGTGGTTTTAGGAAGTGAAGGTTGCAATCTTTTGGTCATCTTCAGCATCTTTGGGTCATTAAATACCATTACAGAGAACCATAAGAGTGTGTATTAAACCTTCACACATAACCTGGAGAAAGTCTAGCTAGCTCATCCTCCCATTATCCAACTTCATTTCACAGGGATTTTCAACCTCAACATTTCCTCTCTGCCACATCTGCTCTTTCATGGTAATTATTTTATCCTCAGGCCT
>NW_015520321.1:2385-2609 GCF_001515645.1 Sinocyclocheilus grahami | reverse complement strand
CACAAATTCGCTGCATAGACCAACAGAGAGCTACTTGGTTTTAAAGTGACTTGTACTACATGCATCACTACACTATTGACAATAGACAGTGGGCCTTTTTTGTCCACAAAATTTCACAGAATTTACGGAATTATGGAGAAGTCAGCTGTAGTGACAGCAGACACATTCTCATAGAATAAATTTTTTCACTGTGCACATTAATATATCATTTCCTGTTCTGTTTC
>NW_015520321.1:0-705 GCF_001515645.1 Sinocyclocheilus grahami | reverse complement strand
GAAATTTTTTTTCAGAATTTTTTAAGAACAGCATCTTTCAAAAGAATGGCATTTATTTGAAATCTTTTGTGATTTATAGATGTCTCTACGGTCACTGATGCATTAAATAGATCAATTTAATGCATCCTTGCTGAATACAAGTATTAATTTCTTTACAAAATTTATAAAAAATGTGGCCTTTTGACACAATTTTGAACGATTAGTGTACATTCTTACCAGCAGGTGGCATAATCCACCAACTTTCAACAGGTGTGCCGAAGCATATAAAACAGATTTTGCCTTTAAAAGCCCTTGAAAATGATTTAGCAAAGTTGTTTGGGGGTTTTATTTTAGCTGTCATGATTCACTACCTACATTACTAACATATATGGGCTTACATGTACATATATGCTCTACATGCTGTGTAAATTACACAGTTGTTTCCATATGATCCAGTAGAGGGCGCCGCATGTAAATATGTCTTTTTTTCACGATTTAGTGAAGTTGTCCCTATTTCTTAGCTCTACTTTGACTTCAGACACTAACTATCTCTATAAAATATGACTATAATGTACTTAAGTTAAGCATATTTTTAACCCGCAATAGAAGCAACTTCATTGCAGTATGGAAATATTAATAATAAAGTGTATGACTTGTATGTAGGCTATTGGGGGAAAAAAGACTGATATTTCCAGCAGAAATGTAATGGAGTGAAACGTTCAAGGC
>NW_015520320.1:2158-2610 GCF_001515645.1 Sinocyclocheilus grahami | reverse complement strand
TTGTGTGTTTTGGCCACCGCGAACTACTGTATATGCCCTTACCGCACGCATTTTTGATATGTTTGCCTCCTGGCAAAGAAACAAAAAAAAATTATAATAATAAAATCAAGAGCCAGCTCACGTAAACTGTTAAGACTGGCTACTTTAATATCAGCATCAGGTAAGAGTAGTCACCTTAATTTCTGCACTCAATTTCATAATGTTTTAATTACATATGTACCTTTACGAAAATTAAACATGGTTTTACTACAAATAAATAAAAAAATATAATAGGTAAGCTAAAATAACCACAAATTTAACATGGTTTTGCTATACTAGCCATAGCTTAACCATGGTCTATTTGTAGTAAAAATGTGGTTATACAGATGGTAATCAATCTGAATGACTATACTCTGAAACGCCCAGGTGTAGACCCAGCGGCTCCACCTCGGCTCCTAGCTCCCTCGCCTCCA
>NW_015520320.1:0-515 GCF_001515645.1 Sinocyclocheilus grahami | reverse complement strand
TCTTCTTACTGGAAATTGCTTATTGTAGGCAATTTGATTTAATAGGCTTTAAAAGTACAGATGCTGGATTTCAAAAGCTCTCTTTAGGTTGTTACATATTGTACAGTAATTACAGATTTGGACTTGAAATGGTGGAATCAAATAGAAAAATGTTAGAGTGGTAATTTTTTCATTCAAGCATGTATTCATCAAATCTATAGAAAGATATAATTTAGAAACCTTTTTTTGCCATCCATCTGGCAGCACTGCCCAAAAATAGTGCTGCTAAATAAAGCATCATTGTAATATCCAAGGCATAATATTTTGTGTCCATGAAATGAAATGGAAAGTACAGGACATGACAATTTGCTGGGTATACTTATACTTGCCAACATCCAGCTTTTCTCCCAGATGCTATGAGAACACAATTAAACTGACATAACTCACCTCACTAACTAATTTCAGGGTTGTCATCAAAGTATGTGAGCGGAGTGCGGAGTGGAGCGGTGTGATTTTGAATGGAGCGAGGAGCGGAT
>NW_015520319.1:919-2610 GCF_001515645.1 Sinocyclocheilus grahami | reverse complement strand
TTACTTGAGTATATTTTTTCAGTACTCTTTCCACCACTGCATATACCACCACATGGCATTTTTAATGAGACTTAGTGACCTTGTTTTGTTTTATTTAGCTTTTTTGTTCTGTTCTGTTTTGCTTTGTTCTTTATCTGTTACACCACATGAATTGGATGCAATTAAAGCTGTTATATATATATTTTAAAACTTCTTATTTTATACAAATTTATAATTCATATTATGCCGGTTTACTTAAAGTTTCTTTGTATTAATGAGACTTTTTTCCCCTTCATTTTGACATCAGGACTGATGAATCACACTGATATTATCCTCCCAAATTATATCACAATGAATTTTAATATACAAGTTAGAAACATATGAATCATATTTAAGTTGTTATACATATGAATTGCACAAGACGTCTTGGAAATCATAAAATGCAAATGGCTCAAGTCCAGTCCCTGGACTTATACATGCTTTCTTATTTTCCTTTTGTTCTCTCTTTTCTTATCATGTTGTTGTCAGTCAGTATTATATGTGTGTTGCTGTCTGAGCGCCCTGAGGGCTGCTTTTGAATCTTTTCTTTAGCGTCAGTAAAACAGTCTGTGCCATCAAGTGCCTCTAGACACGTCTCTTTTGTAAATGATGGGATACGCAATGTAAATCAGGCAGTTTCCACTTTTGTTCACAAGCACGATAATCCAACTGTTGCCATATCCAGAAGTCCAAAGGCTGAAACGTGACTGAAAAGATGTTATTTGAACAAGTATACTGAAGACAATCGGGTGATTATAAAATAATTCAAACAGACCTGTTGATCTGAATCTGAATGAAACCTAATGGTGAAATCCCTGCTGGTCCCCAGCTCTATGTGCACATGTAGTTATGTGTGTGTTTTCGCTACGGTTCAGTTCTCACCTCTCAGACGCCCCTCTCCATTAGAGTATCTGCTAACCTTGCAACACCAGGTTGACATCCTCATTTTTCACCTGGCCACTGCCTTCCCCACTCTCCTCCGCCTCCTTGATCTTTTCATCGCTCTATCCCACCTTCCCCAGTCACAACAGTAGTTACCAGAAGGACCGCTGTGGTAATTACAATGACTTAAAGCTATCAAATCCAAAACTGACCATATCTGCTTGTGTTGTTATGTTAAAGAAGCATTTAACTGACAGCTGTGCTATTTGTCAACAGTCAAACAGCTGTTTATGCATTGGTTTAGGCTGCTGTTATACAGTAAGTAAGACAGCCTTTCTAAAATGTTGCCAACAAAACACAACAAAACGATTTGAATGGTTGTTAAATTACAATGGTTATAGCAGTATTATTCTAATAGTGCATTGAAGCTAAAATAAGAAGCATTGTCATAATCCAAGATGCTTTTGAAAGTGAACTTGACAATCAATCAATCAATCAAAATAAACAAACACACAAATACACAAACATTTATTTATTTATTTATTTATTTATGAAAATAAAGAGAAACAAATCTTGGAGAGAGACGAACAAATCTTAACAGGAATTTAATAATAATAATAATAATTATTAGTAGTCGTAGTAGTAGTCGTAGTATTGTTAATTAATTAATTTAGTTATAATTAAGATAAATAAATCTTGGAGAGAGAAAAATGGAGAGCGAGAGAGAGAAATTGGAAAAATCTTAACACCTAGGAAGGAATTAAATTATTATTATTATTATTTTACATTTA
>NW_015520319.1:0-408 GCF_001515645.1 Sinocyclocheilus grahami | reverse complement strand
CGTGTCCTTCAGGAAGTGCCCTGAGCGCTCCGACACTCGCTCTACTCTCCCGCGAACACTACAGACGCGTGATGGAGATGCTCGGCCCACACTGGCTCTATGCTAAATGGAGAATACATTACAGAAGTGACAGAGAACTATTTTTCTTTCCATTGTTATCATTTATGGAGGCTGAATCTGTTGAAGTTCATTGTTAGACTTCCCAGATTGACAAGGTGAAGATGTATGGATGGAGCGTAAATGTGTTCTACACAAGTGCTTTATTTATTTATTTCCTCCTGAAGATCACTTATGTTATTCATGGTTTTTTTTTCAGACAAATTGTTCACTTTCAATAAGTGCTACAATTAAACGCTATTTTTACTACTATGCCTTCAAGACTGTATGACACACACACACACACACACA
>NW_015520318.1:1972-2610 GCF_001515645.1 Sinocyclocheilus grahami | reverse complement strand
ATATATACTGTATATATATATATATATATATATATACTGTATATAAAAAAATATATATTAAATTGATATATGATATACAGTATATGACTTAATTCATTTATAATGTGAAAATAGATAAGAAAACCTTTTTAGTGTACTTTTAAGTCACTGATCTTTTAGATTTTCAGAATGTTTTTTTTTTCCCCAAACATCAGTCCTGTTTGCCTATTGTGGTAATGTTGAGATATTACTGCATGCATTATTCATCAAACTATGTTACAATAACCAGTCATATACTGTAGTACCGGTGTGTACTTGAGCAGTGTATAGTTAGTTAGTTCCAGTAATTTGGAAATTCCACGATTCGGTGCCAAAGATATCTATTATGTTCTATTCCTCTTTTCTAGATTGTACAGTGGGAATGATTTGTGTGGATTGCTCACAAATACCAGTGAGCACAGACCATAGGACGTGTGAAAGCTTGACCAAACCTGTAGTAAGCATTTTTTATTTTCCAAATTTGGCATTATGACATCTTGCTATATGCTGTTCATACTGTTCATTTTCTGCAAGGGTCTGAGTTAAATTGCTGATGTTATTCACAGAGTGATGGCAACAGCTGCATCAGTGGCTGTTATTGTCCGGATGGCCTTTTTGAA
>NW_015520318.1:0-1706 GCF_001515645.1 Sinocyclocheilus grahami | reverse complement strand
TTCACAAATTTTAAAGGAATAATTAGAGTTAACCCACCTTTATGTCATTCCAAACCCATAGAGTTTAAAAGGATATATTTTGCAGAATGCACAAGCTGCTCTTTTCCAAACTGGGGAAATAAATGCATAGTGAAGTTATTAAGTTCTTAAAATGACAGCAAAACAAAATCATCATAAAAGTAGTCCTTTCAGCTTATGTAATATATTTCAAATCTTATCATTTTAACATAATATTCACTGAAAATCTTCCTCTCCACTACAGCACTCAAATCTCATTCCCGCCTTTACATATTTCAACTTGACACCTCAAGATTCTAAGGGATCACAAGTGTGAATGAAATTTGAGGGCTTAAAGATTATATCCTTTGAGATACCGTGGTCTACCAAATTACCATTTTATTGGTTCATGGTTCAGTGAAAACCTGACCACTAAATTTGAATTATGTGATTTTGTGTCTCGCAGCACATGTAGAGGTGGTGAGTGGTCTTGTATTGATGAGGCATGCTCAGGAGTATGTGAGGTGTTTGGAAATGGGCAGTACCGCACCTTTGACTCCAAATGGTACAGATTTGATGGCCACTGTCAATACACCCTGGTGAAGGTGAGTGGTTGCAATCTGACAAAGTACTTGTTTCACAAAGATCTTTCGCGAAAGATACTGACTTAAGTTAATGAACAGCATACTAGTAAAATGTATAAATGTTGCAAAAGCACTCAACAAGTGGGCAAACATTTTTCAACTCTAATATTTCTTGTATAAGGATGCTGGTTCAAGTGGGCAGTTTGCAATTAAAACTGAGAGTGTTCCATGTTGTGACGAATCTTTGACATGTTCCCGTGCAATCTCAGTGGAGCTCCTGGTAAATGATCTTCTATGTATATATACATTTTTAAAGTTGTTGGGTGTTGTCAATATTTCAACCTTATATCAAGTGAAAATTATAGTGCACTCAGTAATTATGAAATTGTAAATAGTTGTTCAATGTTTGACAGGGTGCAGTGACTCTGATGTTGAGCAATATGAAGGTAACTGAGAGACTTCAGGCAGGGGACGCATTGCTGGCAGAGCCCCTGTACGCCATCCACACTGTGGGCCTCTACATCATTATCACAGTTCCTGGACTGGGTATCACTGTAATCTGGGACAAACATACCAGGGTCACAATCCAACTAGAGCCTCAGTGGAGAGTAAGAAGTCACATTTAATTTGTTTTATTGTCTAAGATTGATATTCAGTCCTCACATTGTGACCTAATCAGATGTGATTCAAAAACTAACAAGCTGTGAAGTTGATTTCCTACAGCTGCATTATGTATGATCTCTGTCACTCACATTGCCAGAACTCACGTTGAAAATGAATGATGCCTGATCGCTTTGTTTCAGCAAATTTCAGATTTTTTTTTATTTCTGATGCGAGCAGCCCTTTTGATTTTACACTATTCAGGTGAAGTGGGTTACAAGCACAGAACACTGCACCAATTGATTGATTGTTTTGCCGTCATGCCCAACATTCCATGTGAACACAAAAATTGAATAAAGGCTGTGTGGTGCACTTTTTAAGCTGGATGAACACAGTTAATTGGACTTCTATTGGACTATTGAATAATACCACCCATTCACTGCCATTATAAAGCTTGGAAGCGCTAGGACATTTTTAAATTATAACTCTGATTGTATTCGTCTGAAAGAAGAAAGTCATATACAC
>NW_015520317.1:20286-22059 GCF_001515645.1 Sinocyclocheilus grahami | reverse complement strand
ACACACACACACACACACACACACACACACACAAAAACACACCTGAGAGAGCTGACTGGAAACAATGCACACAGGTGAGACCACACAACCCTCATTCAGCCATGGGCAAATGAGAAATGGTTCATTCCTACACACATTCTTCAAACACACACACATAGATTCAATCAATGGTGTTAAGGCATGTTTGCCTGAGTCACGGTATAATTTAACCAAAAAAGGTTTTGTCATTTAAAAGCTGCCGTTTAGAAAGTGCATAATCTGCATAACTGTGCTGCACAACCTAATATTATCTGAGCTTATGTCATCACATCGTTTAACACTGGCTTTCTCTTCACGAGAGAACAAAGAAAGCTAACAGCCACCTGTTTTCAACATTTCAGACTCAAAGTGTAGTGCAAAGGAATAGACAGATTTTTTTATTCTGAGTGGTTGTCAGGGTGTTTCTAGAAGGATCTGGTCTGGGTGGTTGCTAGAGGGTTACCAGCCCAAGTCTCTGTGGTATTCTAATATTTAGGTCCCTTCTTAAATTTTTAAGTTTCTTAAACTTTAGCCTATCTTTTTTTTCTTTTGTTCTTAAGATTTTTATGAATGATTTTAGAAATGTTAAAAATAAAATTGATAATTGACCAAAAAATGTTGAAAACCTCGGTTTTAACCCTATAGGAAAAATAGTACTTCAATGACAATTTTTTCGATAATCTGTTTGACTCAGATTTACATCACAACAAAGAATAAAAGATCTATCACTACTTCCATTTCATTGCGACTTTACAGCACCACAGCCATAGACATTTCAATGTCCTCTCTGGCTGCTGTGTCGCTAATTGACCTGCCTTACACCATCCATGCTAAAATGTATCTTGAATATGGTGCCAAGTTAAAAAGAATAATACAACCTTTAAACTGTGTCTTAAGACCATTATATTCTCGACTCGTTCTGCTGTACTTCCACTGTACTTGTTATTACATACAAGATCATATCCTATGCAAACACACCCTAAAGCCCAGAGTATACTTCATTTTTGTACACATACACTAGCGAATGCGTACAGCTGAGCGCACAGCCTTTCTAAAGTATACTCCATTTGAGGTGTATGCGAACACAGGCAGTCGACACATGCTCTCTAGAGAGATTCATCTTTGTCCAGCATCTGTTCTATTTTTCTCCATAAGTTATGACCGATAAAAATGTCTTTGTATTCTTTGAAACTAAAGCTGCTGCTATCTTATAACCCTCATAACACAAGCGCTTGTCAATGCGGCAATCTGTTGTTGTTGCAGTCTCTGCTATTTTGTTGTTGTTCAGTCGCTTTAGTTTTGTTTTCTACTGTGAAACAACGGCCCAGGACAGTTTTGCCAGCTTGCGAAACAAATGATTAGTGCAAAACCAAGCCAATGTGCATGTGCGACCTGCGCGTACTGTTACGAAAATCGGACGGTGCGCATACTGTATGTGCATACTATTCTGGTGACAAAATTTCCGTCACGCACACTGTACACTGACCCTCGCATATGCGTAAAAACCAAGTATACTTTGGCCTTAAGAAACAAGTACAATCAGGGTAAGGTGAACCCACAACTAGGCTAATTATTCGAGATGGTTTACTGATCATTCAGCAACTGACTAGTTGATTTTAGAATCACTAGTTGATTCTAAAAATACAGAGTTCTGCACACACAGTTTAGTCATTTAGGAAATGTGCCTATCAAAAGCAACTTGGAAAGCCAATAATATTTGTAGCACACAATGCCAAGTTACAAGCGCAATTATTT
>NW_015520317.1:19449-19906 GCF_001515645.1 Sinocyclocheilus grahami | reverse complement strand
AATATTAAAATGATCTATTTTGTATGAAGTCAATGTGCGAAGAATGTCTCTGTCCATCAATAGACAGTTTTTCCTCTACAACTTAGCTGTTCCGCAAGACATGTCAAACACAAAGAGATGCATACAGCATAGCTCTTTCTCCTGCAAAAATAGGGGCAGGAGATCAGGGATAGAGCGAGAGGGAGAGATACAAGTAGAGTAGGACAGAAGAAAGAAAACCCTGACGCCTACAGCGACACTCCTCAAAAACCTGCTGTTTGTCAAGGACCAAGGCTCCTTCCTCTTCTCTCCACTCTACTAAGAACATGCCACAATACACAGATCTGTTCCATAATCTACAGAGCTACAGCAGCAGCAGTAATGGCTACAGATAAAGAGTGCTGCTGTCCTCAGTGTGTGTCCATGGGGCTGAATATGGGACAGAAGTTTTCTGCACTAATTAGTCTGAATAATGGAG
>NW_015520317.1:0-213 GCF_001515645.1 Sinocyclocheilus grahami | reverse complement strand
CGTAATTATAGTTCTAATAAATTCCATACAATGGAATATAAAATAAGTCACTTTAAACACTTTTTTGATGTTTTTCTTCTCTTGGATGATCAGAACTTTTACACGCTATGGAAAACTCATTACCGATCACTTTCTGAACTCTTTTTCTTGTCTTAAGCACTGTAACATAATATTAAAATGATCTATTTTGTATGAAGTCAATGTGCGAAGAAT
>NW_015520316.1:1854-2610 GCF_001515645.1 Sinocyclocheilus grahami | reverse complement strand
TCTCTCTCTCTCTCTCTCTCTCTGTCTCTCACCCAGAAATAGTCGCAGTAGCTCCATTCATTGGGCTTGAGAAGCTGCTGCTCCAGCGCAGACGCGGGCACAGGGAAGGTGACGCAGTTGATCTGAGGTGAGATAAAACCGAGTAAGGTCAGTTCACAGTGTGTGTGTGTGCGTGAACGCTGTTTTGTCAGATTGGTTTTATTTTCAGAGGAGTGAGACAGAGATGGCTTGTGTTAGTCTCAGAGGGGAGACAAATGAAAGGTCACGATGTAAAAGACAAAGACTGGTCATATTGACTGTGACCTATAACAGCCTGAGGATGGATATGGTGATGGAGGAACAGAGAGAGAGAGAGAGAGAGGGTATGTTTAGAATGGCAAACTATTTTTAAAAGCCTACTATTTAAAAAAAATAATAATAATAATAAAGATAATATGCACTATGTTTAGTGTGCATAGTATGCAAGTTTTCTCCATACAGGTACATTTAACAGCACACTGCAAAAAATACTGTAAATGTACATGTGAAGAATGAATGCTCATTAATGCAATCTACAGTTTTACACATTCTTTTAAAACCGTAAGCACATACCCTTGTAAAAAAAAAAGTACAATTTAGCATACTTATAAAGAGTACTTACTACAGAAATAATATACTTTAAAATAATACGCTTAAGTGTGAACTAAATGTAATATTTTCAGACACTTAACAGCATGTTAACTGCAATTAAGTAAAAAGTATTACAGTTTAAATGCA
>NW_015520316.1:0-1824 GCF_001515645.1 Sinocyclocheilus grahami | reverse complement strand
AAAAAAAATCACTTAAGGTTCAGGAATCTCTCTGATTGGTGGATCTCACATTGTGTCATGGCGGGTTGTCATACACACAAAATGCCTCATTAGGGTGGCTAGTTAATGGAGTTTCATTCGTTCCCAAAATCAGCCAATAGTCTTGAAAAATACAAGCATTGAATCAGACTTGTTGCTATGACATTGACCTTAGTTCATTTCCTAAGTTTGTTATTCTGAGATGTTTCATCATTAAATAAAAAGACTGTACAGATAAAACGTATATGTTTGGGCAGTTTTCATTATCAGTAGCTCATATTAGGCAATCTTATTGAGTTTTATATGGCGGTATGCTTCAAAGTCAGAAAAAAAATTAGCAGGATATTTGGATAATTTCCTCTGTAAATCTCTATCTACCGTTAGAGTAAACATCTATACTTAATGTAGATGGGCTTCATCCAATATACGTGTGCATTTGTTGATTTCATCTCATGTGTATTATTTGGTTTCATTTGAAAACAGAAGCATGCTGAATGGACTTTGATGTGAATCTTCAATTTCAACAGCTCTGATAAATGATATGCAGCCAATGTTAACTTTATTATAAGAAAACACACACACACACACATTATTTCCCGTTTGCATCCGCAAGGCATCTGTTACACATTTTTCCTGTGTGTTAGGGAGGGTAGGCATCCACCGGCAGAAACATAAATCGGCAAGCTTTTATGGTAAACTAAAACAAACTTTAATGTCATTTCTATTGAAACTGGTATGCCGTGTATTTAAATAGATTTTTAATCACACATTTGTAATGAAGTTCAATTGTAATATTAAATAACACAGTTAAAATTATAATCAAGTACTTTACATGTGCTGTGGTATGTTAGTCAACACATTCATTAATATAATATTATCTGCAAGTACAGTTTTTTAAACATACTTTTAAGAACTGAAGTACAATACAATTAAGCACACTTCTTCACAAAGATAGGGCTACAATGGGATAAAGGCCCCATTTTGGTCATAAAATGTATAATGATCAGAACAAAATTTAATATTTTTTATAAATATTGATGAAGCAACATCATTTGTGTAAGATGTAATAATCAAAGAAAGTTCTGATTTAAAATCTTTTTCAAATAAAGCGGTCAAGCAAAGGTCCACACTTAAAATAAAAGGCCCCATCATGGCGTAAAAGGATTTTAAACCCTGCAACAAGCGGGTTTTTTACAGCAACAATCCTTTCACTTTTCTGATGTTTGTCGAGAAACTGTTGAACTATCACCTTGAACAAAACTGAATTTCATAGAAGTTTCTGCCTTAAAAGATATAAGAGTTTTAAAGATATTCATTAGCTGTAAATCTGACACTGTAAAAATCAATACATGTTCGATCAATTTACTTCAAAATCAATCTTTTGTCATTGCATGCTAGGACCTCATTGACTTAAACACTTCTGCAATACATAGCATTAAATAATTCATATTTTTTAGAGAAAATATGAAGGAAAGGGCCTTTTACCAAAGGGTTGTACCCTACTGCACAGTATGCAGGTATGTCATAAGCTGTACACTATTCCATTCAAAACACAGCCAGAGATTCGCTCACAACCCCCGAAACAAGCAAACATTGTTAAGAGTGAGATTCCCAAACAATCAGACCCAGCACTGCTATTCATTCCTACCTCAGACTGCAGTTAGTGTAGTGTGTGTGCTCAAAGTGTTTGAGTATACACTCTAGGGTCCAATTAGCCTGTAAGCACTGCAATTATGTAATGCTCACCATCTGTACCGCCTTCCTGCCACTGCCAAACAGGATGTGCTCCCTGCCATAGCCCTTCAG
>NW_015520315.1:0-2042 GCF_001515645.1 Sinocyclocheilus grahami | reverse complement strand
AAGACTTGACCTCAGAGGAGGAGAGCACTTCAGATTATGTCAAGTGCATGAATATGTCTCTGCAAGGTATGTGTGTGTGTGTGTTATTTTTCATTTCACACGTTGATGCTTGTTGATGACCTGTAAGGTGTGCTGTTGCATGTGAAAGTATGACTGACATTCTAATATTCTCTCTGATTATACAGCATGGACGCTTATAAACATCAGTGGAGTGTTAAAATTATACACCTTAGACAGAGGCGGCTTTCTTGTAACCCTGAAATAGGGGGTTATATTTACGTGTTTGTATGTTCTTGCACAAAACGTAATTGCGTTTGTGCTTGCTAAGACAAGCATAGCTATTTTTTCACACGTTAAAGGTTTACAAACCCCAAGTATTAAACGGTTTGTGCTATGGATGTGAATAGTAGCCAACAATTTCCACATGATTTACAATAAAACAACTACTTTAAAGAGGGACCAGAATATCATATTAAACTTTTGACTTTTGACAGTAATCAATCTCTAGCAACCACTTACAACATTCTAACATCATTGTGGCAAGTTTTGCATGGGGAAGCACGATTAATTAATGTGATTAATGTGAAGGACAGGTGTTTGACTGCTGCATTGGTATTGAAGATCGTTTGGTCTTGTCTGTACTGCTGAAGTCTAAATATTAGGAAGTATGACTCAGAAATATATCTCATACTTGTATAATTGTATGTCTTTATCTCTATGGTTACAGATGAATAAACATCTCGGGGCCTCAATTATTCAACAAATGAAGAGCTTGAAGGTCTGTTATCTGACAAAGTTACATAATTTGCTGGATAATGGATGCTGTTGATCTTTAGCACAGGAAAATATATAAATACTGACTTTCAGATGAGAGTACAGATGAGTTTTTGCACTGTGAAGAAGGTTGTTGTGGAGATTTCCGTGTGTGTATCAAAGTTATGCTATGTCTAGTCAAGGTTAGTTGGATAAGAAGAGCGTGTTTGGGCAGTGGCCAGGACACTGTTATGCACTGTAGTGATACTAGTCTTGGAAAAATTACTTATGTGAACGATGTGTCATTGCTATGTTTTCAGGGGTCACTATGTAGTCTGCACAGGTGATCCAAAAAGTTCCTCTGCCAACAGTAATGATAAATGCCCCGTGTGTGCAATGACTCGTTTGTTTACCTGGTGTCGGGAACGTCAGGAATGTGTGTGGGTGTGTGTGTGTGTTTGCGGATGTGTGGGCGAGCGTTTGCATGATGGTACGCGTTGTGAAACCTGGTCATAATGGCGTTCTTGTCCCATACCACACCTTTACTTCTGATGAGCAGCAGTTGATGGCTGAGTGGCGATAGAAAAGTTTCACCGTTGATAGTCTTTGGTGAGAAGAGCAAAGTGTGGAAAAAGGAGAGCCGGTCGGATCTCGAAACAGACTTCTGATGTGTTTGTGGTTGCTGATGCCAAGATAAGCCCTTCAAACTATAACATGTTACCCTCTCAACCAATCAGAATTGATTACAGGGGAACGACACGCTGATGGGGCGTTCACACTGATAACTATCTGCCACAACAAAGATGCCCAAAATGATTTATTTTCAACAAGATCTGCTGATTTCAAACGTTTTGAGTAGCAGTAAATTTCGGGAAAATGTATAAATATTTAAATAATATGTAATGTTTAGCCCCGCCCAGCAATTCTACATCGCTGCCTGTTTAGCCCCACCCACCAATTCATGCATTTAAATGGTCAATGACAAGAGCGGCAAATGCAGGTATATGCAGAAACCATAAACTTTATTTGATAAGCTATTTTTAATTAAGTGCCAGTGCCATTAAGAATTTGGTCCTTTGTTCACTTAATTTTACCGCCGATTCATTTACAAACTAGGCACAATTCGACGCAGGATTTTCAGAAAGATTTAATACTAAAAGATAAATCTTTGCCGATTATATTGGATCTGATTTCTCACCATACAAGTGTGAATAACTGCTTTCCTTACTTGATCACTATTGATTTCTGTTATTACAGATCGTTTGATATATACTGAGTATTTATGCGTT
>NW_015520314.1:1510-2611 GCF_001515645.1 Sinocyclocheilus grahami | reverse complement strand
AAGTCATCAGGGCAGTTATTTGAGATTTGACTTACTAGTCATATAGTAGACTAGTCATAGTCATAATAGTAGTGCTTCTACACAGGGGGAGCTCAAATTCAAAAGTTCTCCATAAAAGTCTTTGGTGGTTTGATATACACCGTAGTGAATACAACAATCTGAAGGTAGTAAGAACGTAACAATTAAACGCGCACAATCTGGGCCAATATGAACGCAGTGAAGTAGTGGATAGAAACACCATCAGTTTTATTCAGCTCTATACTGCTCCCTGTTGGCGCAGTTGTGTAACTTGGAGAACTTTTGTTATGTTGAGATGACGAGATAATCAAGTCGTGATAACGACAAAGAAAAAAAATGATATTTCATGGCCTCTTAGGACTTCCGTATAATCATGCTATTACGAATTTTCAAATATAAAATTCACCTATATCAGACAGTAATTACATTACCTATAATCTTACTTCAGGGTAATACTGGACAAAGTGTGGTTCTCAAACCAGCGAATATAATAGTGACACAAACAGGCAGGGTTTGAAATGATTTATAAAAAAACAAACAAAAAAAATAAGCAAAACATGGCGCCTTACAACACTTCCACCATCACAACAGTGAAATTGTTAGTCAAACAGTCATTTAACAGAAAGAAAACCCGTCTAACTGAGCAGAACGGGAGGGTAAGATGAGACTCGGATCTCGTGTACGGTGATGATCATTCAGAGGCTCTCTCAGCTGAACTTGGCTTTGGAGAAATCCATCTCTGGATGCTGAGCCATGAACCTGCAAACACACCAAACACAAGGAAGAGCACTAGTGAATTCAGAACAGGTCTGCGGGGACTGAATGATTTATATACACTGCTGTTCAACAGTTTGATTGATGATTGTTTGAAAGACGTCTCAGCTGCTCACCAAGGTTGCATTTATTGATTTATTTGAATAAAAATCAGTTATATTGTGAAATATTATTACAACTTAAAATACTTGTTTTCTGATCTATTTAAAAATGCTATTTATTGCTGTGATCAAAGCTGAATTTTCAGCATCATTGCTGCAGTCTTTCAGTGTCACATGATCTTCAGAAATCAGTATAATTTGCTGCTCA
>NW_015520314.1:0-866 GCF_001515645.1 Sinocyclocheilus grahami | reverse complement strand
ATTTTAGGAGACAGTCATGAGGGTCTGCATGTGTTCTCTCTATGACATTATTTCCTGTTTCATGTTTTTTCTGGTCGCACCGCATGACTTTGTGCTCTTACTTCTTCAGGATGTCCTGCTTCTTCTGCTCTTCAGAGGTGGGCAGCCCCATGGACTTCTGCCTCTGATCATACATCATCTTCTCCACCATACCGCGCGTCTCACCGTCCAGATCCGACAGCTGAGCGCGTTCAATTTAAAACACGGCACGAGATGAAAGGGTGTGATTAATCCCCTTGTCTTGTAATAATTAAATATGTATTAGTCTACACAAAAATCCTCAAGTTTCATCAAGCTTGAACAAGCTGTTTGAAATCAAGTCGGAAGCACTGATCGTGAAATAGTGAGCTCTTACCTTGGAGTTCTCTGGGCAGATCTTCTTGGTGTTGATTTCGGGGTCTGCGGTCACTAACCTGCTCCACCACTCCATTTTGTTTATCTGGAGTAAACGTGTGCATCATTAGTCATCCGGGCAAATCACAAGCTCAAATAAACGCCATGATCTCATCCACACCTTCTCAAAATGGATGGTGACCACTTTCCCGTCCTCTATGAGCCAGGAGCTCTCCTCCACCTTCACGTCATTGCATAGCTGTCCGTCGATCACAGGCGGATGACCCTTCAGCCCCACCTTCAGGGAACGCCGCTGGATGTCCACCACCACGTCCTTCCCCTTCAGACGGAAGCTCACATCGAACGGCACGACCAGCTGCGACAGGAGGTGACAGATCAGATATCTGTCGTTTTTATTGACATTTTCATGAAATAATTTTATAATGCAACACTGCGTATGTTTTCTTTATGCAAAATATGTTTTTTTTTTTTTT
>NW_015520313.1:1215-2611 GCF_001515645.1 Sinocyclocheilus grahami | reverse complement strand
ATTAACTTTTCCGCGACATTCTAATTTATTGAGATGCACCTGTATTAAATAGTATGTAAAATCAATGTTAATTTTATTGCAGCAGTGTTATGCATGTGTTATCTAGATGGACTTGGAGTTTCAGCGGGTGCTGTTAAAAGTGCAGGAGTCTCTCACTGGCGATGAGGTGCAGGACCTGGTGTTCCTCTGCTGTGATCTGCTGAGTCTGAAAGACCTCAGCACCGTGAGCTCAGCCGGACAGTTGTTCAGTCTTCTGGAGAAGAGGAACCAGTTGTCACGTGAGGATCCGTCTCTGCTTCTTGATCTCCTCAGGATCATGAAACGAAACAGCCTGATCCGCGATCTGACCTCAGATGATTATAAGCAAACCAACGGCACAACCTACAGTCAACAAATATCCCCGTACAGGTGAGGATGCAGCTGTTACTAACAGAGACGTGTTTGTTCAGGTCAAAGGCCAGAATGCTGACCTGGAAAATATCTGCTATCCAAAAAACGTGCAAGGAAATTAATGCAGTGAGGTTTGATATAGTGTCTTTTTGGGGCGACTGTTTACAAGGAACCTTAAAACGTTTTTATAGTTCCTTTGTAATACTCATAAGTATTTTTTTTTCAGACAGTTGTTGTACGAGCTGTCAGAGTCCATCTGTGAGCAGGACCTGAAAAACATCAAATTCCTACTGTTGAAAACACTATCGCGCAAAAAACTGGAGAAGGACACGGTGAGAGACATCACATCTCTGCATGTGACAAGACGTTTGATGTTTGACTAAACTTTCTATGAACAATCATGTGTTTTAGACGTTGTTGCAGTTGTTTTTGGACATGGAGAAGGAAGACCTTTTGGGTGAACATAATTTGGACGTTCTGCAGAAAATTATAGCAGATATCAATCCCAGTTTAGAAAAAAGAATGATTAAATACAAAACGGAGCGTTATGAGCGTGAGTGACTGTTTTTGGATGAAATGTTAATTTGTCTCTCTTATATTTAAAATAAGCTAAGCTATTATAAATCAAGACTGCAAGGAGATAAGTTGATTTTATGTGTGAAGTGTTAAAGAATTAAGCAATAATGCATTTTTTCTACATATATTTGCATTTTTTCCTTCTTTTTTCAGCAGGTGGGATGGTTATTGCTCAGGAGATCGGGAAGATTACTCCTGCTTCAGTATAACTTAATTCCCTTAATTTGCATTAATGCACATATTTATGTGGATGTTTTACTCACCCCCATGTCATATTTCTTCTCTGGAACACAAAAAATGATTATGCTGGAGGGGAAGATTTCCAGATTTTCATTGAAATCTTTATCTACACTACTGCTCAAAAGTTTTTTGTATTTTCTTAATGTGCTCACCAAGGCTACATTTATTTGATCAAAAGTACAGTAAAACA
>NW_015520313.1:0-408 GCF_001515645.1 Sinocyclocheilus grahami | reverse complement strand
TATTTGTTTGCTGTTGCTCTTATTGACAGTTGGCATAATGGAGGAGCAGGTGGACAGACTTAGTCTGACTGAAGGTCCTGCTTTGATTAGTGGAGGTACTGCAGTAAATCTCCAATGCAGCATTATGTTTGATCCCTGTTTTTAGCCTAAACTAAAAAAAAAAAAAAGTCTCATCTCTATGTCTTAGATCAGTGCCAGAATTTGGATTCCAACTCAGTGATTGAAAACAAGAGCTTAGACTGGTCTGTGACAAGTCAGAATACAGAGGTAAGATCAATGCCTTTATAAAGTAGATCTTTATGCTGTGTTCAATACATGTTTAGCGTAATCAGCAGCATTTGTAGCATAATGTTGATTTTGCGAGAAGACTGGAATTGGGAACCACTGGGTTACATCATGTGTCATTCA
>NW_015520312.1:1817-2611 GCF_001515645.1 Sinocyclocheilus grahami | reverse complement strand
CAAGCTATTATGTAATGTTAACTAATAGCCAAGTGTTTTAGCATTATCCAGTAGTGTAGATAATGGATAAAGCTGATGGATGATGATAACTGGACAATGCTAACCAATAGCCAAATAGTTATTTTTCTCCATTACCCATTTCTGCTTTCTTTAGTGTCTCTCAGTCTCACAGTTGCACCATTTCTCGGTCTCAGATTTGGTTGCATTTGCACAACCTCTGCTGCCAATGTAATTAAATGGCTTCATTTGTGAGGACTTCCAGTGGGAATGGGAAATCTGGCACATTTCTGACACGTCCAGCAGGAGCAGACCAGGCTTTTGAATCTTTGGCCTTCATAATATGTAGATCACAAGCCCCCCGTGTGTAGGCAGAACTCATAGCTAATTGTCGGTCACATGTGGGAGGAAGGTCATAAAGTACTAAACTTTTGACACATAACTTATGCCACACCATTTGTAACCACCCTAGCAACCACCTAGCAACATGCTAATAATTATCGCAACCAACTAGCATGATGGCAATGAGTATTGCATGGCAAGATCCACTGTAGACTTGCTCAGGCACCAACCACAAATCACTGAGGGTTGAAAAAGCTTCTTAAGTGGTTTAGGAAGATTATTTGCTTGTGCATGTGTAAATATTGAGGGTAAACACAGGATTATATTTGTGTCTACATGCATCAGATCTAACACAGTTGGTTTGTCTTGAGTGTGTGAGAGAAAAGAGAGATTGTGCACATGGACCTGTGTGTTGACCTGTCACTGTAAGATCTCCAATATCTCAGTACCTACAT
>NW_015520312.1:0-1181 GCF_001515645.1 Sinocyclocheilus grahami | reverse complement strand
TATAATGCCAGTTTTAGCTATTGTAGCACTTAACGTTAAACTAAACAAATAAAAGAGCAAAAATTAAACAAAAACTCATTGATTTTCTATTACAGTATTTTGAATTAGTTTTTATTTATGCATTTTAATTTTAAATAATTTTGTGTTTTTGTCATTTTTATTAGTTATTTTAAATGTCTATTTAGTTATTAATTATGTTAGTTTTAGTTATTTTAGTACGTAAACGAAACAAAAATGGGCAAAAATTAAACAAAAACTAAAAAGAGAGCTAGTCGCTCTCTCTCTCTTCCCACCATCTCTCTTTTCCCCACGGACACATTGGGCTGTAATTAAAGGTTTTAATATTTCCCTCTTTTCACTTGAATCTGGTTATTCTCAGCAGGATTGTGACACTCATCTGTCAGCTGTAATTATCATGCCAATAATCTCTCGCTAGTACAGTTGTGCATGTCAGCGACACTCATTAGACCCGTCAGATGTGGCTTTATCTGCATGTTCTGCTAACCGCGGTGAGATCGCAGTAAACCAGCCACAGCCGTTCAGAAATGCATCTTCCCGAGCAGCGCTGGAATGCACAGCCTTTTCCATCCTTCTCGCCAGCTGAGACGCAGTGCAGCTCTCCCCCCTTCACACGCGTTCCTCCAATCACCCTCGCTCTCGCGCTCCCCTTCCTGGGAAAGTCTACGGGAAAGGTCTTGCATTTGCATAATCGTCTTTAGTGCCATTGTGGGCGGGCTCTCGGTGAGTGCGACAGCCGCCACTGGTCGGCTCGACCACCTGTCCAGAACAAATCAAGCGGCTCTTTGTGCAACCTCCCTGCTCACGCTCACATCCACATGCTAATGAATAAATTGATTAAATATGACTTAGATGGACAAAAGAGAGCCGTTAGTCTGTTAATGAGAGCCCAAAGGATTTTTGTTTGAGAATCATCATAAATTGCAATATATCCATCTGTTTTATTTGTTTAACTGCAAGTATATAACTGTAAGTCTCATTGATCACATTGTTCAACTTGACACTCTAAAAAATTATCTTGTATATGCATAGCCTCAACTCACTGCAATTATCCTTACATTTATTGAAATTTTTTCAAAAAATGCCACCATGATGTTTATGAAGGTTTTTAATGTTTCTGAAAGAAGTATTTTATGCTCACCAAGGCTGCATTTATTTGATCA
>NW_015520311.1:0-2611 GCF_001515645.1 Sinocyclocheilus grahami | reverse complement strand
GAGGAACAACATGTGAATAAATTCTGCAAGAAGCTTCATTTGAATAATTCCTTTAATCTGAGAGAAGTCAGTGAAGTAATGATGGTGTCCACGTTCAGCTATTTCCCTCTACTGTGTTCATTTCTATCAGAGTTTCTAACTCTTTCCCGATTTCTGCTTCTTACCCTCTTGCCCTTGTCTCATTCTTTGCTCCAGTCTCCTCTCTCCCTGCTCGTGCTCCTGTGTCTCTCCTTACCTCTCTCTTTCTCATCTCTCCGTCACCGAGGACTCCTGCTCCGTTCTCTCCTCCTCTCCCTACTCCTGCATCTCTCCTTACCTCCCTCTTTCTCATCTCTCGGTCACCGAGGGCTCCTGCTCCGTTCTCTCCTCCTCTCCCTACTCCTGCATCTCTCCTTACCTCCCTCTTTCTCATCTCTCGGTCACCGAGGGCTCCTGCTCCGTTCTCTCCTCCTGCTCCTGTATCTCTCCTTCTCATCTCTCTGTCACCGAGGGCTCCTGCGTCTATCTCTACCTCCCTCTTCGTCGTCTCTCCATCTCTCTCTGCTGTGCTTGTCTGGTGACCTCTGAACTCTGTGCTCATTGTGTTTTGAATGTGCGTGTTTGGAGTCTTTCTTGCGCTCTCTCTCAGAGCTGCTGTCACTGGACGAGTCTCTCCTTCTCTTGCTCTTCTTCTTGGCTTTCTTTCCGGCATGTTTCTCATCCTCAGAGAGATGCTGTCTGATGAGCTGCTGGATGAACTCGCACTCTTAACTGGTTTCTTTTTCTGCTTCTTTTTCTTTTCAAGACGGTCAAATTTTCTAAAAAAAAAAGGGGATGACAGTTATCAGACAGCAGATTAATTGGTCATTGTTACAGTATATTGTGAACATTTTCCGTTTGTTTTTGTGTGCATTTTATATTTTATAATTATATGGTGTGTTTATATACACTGGTGTTTAAACGTTCTATTCTATATAATTGCTGTTCTTATGAACTTTCCATTCATCAACGAATCCTGAAACAAATGCATCATGGTTCCCACAAAAATATTAAGCTGCACAACTGTTTTCAACATTAATAATAATAAGATTAAATGTTTCTTGAGCAGCATATTATTATGATTTCTGAAGGATCATGTGACACTGAAGACTGGAGTAATGGCTGATTACATTTTAAAATATATTACAATAGAAAACAGTTATTTCAAATTAAAATAAATAAAAGTAATACAATTTCATAATATTGCTGTATTTACTATCTTTTTGACCAACTAAATACAGCCTTGGTGAGCATAAGAGAATTCTTTCTAAAACATTTTTAAAAATCTTTCCAACCCCAATCATTTAAACAGTAGTATATAGTGTGTATATTATATAACCAATGTACATTTTGGGCCTTGTTTACTTTTTTAATTGTGGTTAATAAATTATTGCAACACAAATGGAAGGCTAATGCCACTATTTATGCTAAACAGCTACTTGCTTGAACTAAAACTAGTTTATAAAGACTTTAAAAAATGACAGATATTCTATTTTTCAATCTCAAAAAAAGAAAATAAATTAAAATAAATAGTTAGGTGACACTAATAATATTACTTTTTTTTCCCTTTTCATTTCATTTGATTGGTAACACTGCATTTTGAGGTCCAATACTCACTATTAACTAGTTGCTTATTAGCATGCCTATTACGAGCATATTGGCTAATTATTAGTACATAGTAATGCCTTATTTTAGATTCCTTAATCCTACCACACCTAAACTTAAAAACTACCTTACCAACTATTAATAAGCAGCAAATTAAGAGTTTGAGGCAAAAGTCATAGTTAATAGTTAATAATGAAATTAAAGTGTGACCATTTTATTTATACCACTTTATATGAATAGTAATTAGACATCAATGTGATTATTATAAAGACCGCTGGTTGTGTATGTGTAATAAATAATCACACCTAAGCAGTTTCTGCTTTTTTTCGGTGGTCAGAGACTTCAGGAACTCCACCTCAGGGTCGTCTTCCTCACTGGCCACAAGCTCCTGAAGCACAAACACGCACATTAACACGGTTGTGTAGAAGCACAGTGTGAAATCCAGCATGTCTCTGCTCTTTTGCAATTGTAGTTGTTGGTCTAATCAGTTCTAGTTTCTAGGGAATCGCTCGTCAGCCGTCGGTTCAATAACTGGATGTTTTTCTGCAATCCCACGCTGAGCTCCAGCCATGGATATCATGGGTCATATTTGGGCAGGGGCCAGGAGATTACCTGTGCTGGATCACTCATGGTGCTGTCCCTCCCAAGGACACATTTCTTCAGCGCAAACCCACTGTTTCGCATCTCTGCCATTAACTCGGAGGGGTGCATTGACGGACCTGTTAGGACAAATCACTCTTTCAGAACAAATAATGTGTGATCATGCCAGAGAGACGTACACTAGCGGCTTTGTTAACACAAACACACACCAAATCAACTCCCTTGTCTTCCAGCTGGGTCAGGCGTACAGTATTATTCTGCTGAAGCACAGGTTTCAACCAATCAAAACACTAAATAATAACATTTCCCCACCAACACAAGAGTAGTATCCATCTGCACTCTGCTACAACTAGGGATGCACGATATATCGGCCACCATATCGGTATCG
>NW_015520310.1:1735-2611 GCF_001515645.1 Sinocyclocheilus grahami | reverse complement strand
GATTCTTACTGAACATTTCAGCCAAAATCACCACTAATAACATACGTATAATAAGTATAATGTAGAAACTTTATATTTTCTGTAAAGCTGCTTTCTTTGCAACGATTGGTATCGTGAAAAGCGCTATACAAATAAACTTGAATTTAATTGAATGTAAAAATGAACACAGTAGTGTCCACCAACAGAAGTGAGTATAAGGTTTTTTTTTATGAATCTAGTTAGCAAGTTCTACGGCTAAATGTGGCTAAAGTTTACAGTCACCTCACTCTTCTCGTCTGCCTCACCTCACCTCACTCTTCTCGTCTGCCTCACCTCACCTCACTCTTCTCGCCTCACTCTTCTCGTCTGAACTCGTCTGGAGTCGTCGCATCGTCTTTTTAATTGTAGTGTCTGTTCTTTTAAGTGAAGTGAAGTGACATGTGGCCAAGTATGGTGACGCATACTCAGAATTAGTGCTCTGCATTTACCCATCCAAAGTGCACACACAGCAGTGAACACACACAAACCGTGAACACACACCCGGAGCAGTGGGCAGCCATTTATGCTGCGGCGCCCGGGGAGCAGTTGGGGGTTCGGTGCCTTGCTCAAGGGCACCTCAGTCGTGGTATTGAAGGAGGAAGAGAGCGCTGTACATTCACTCCCCCCACCTACAATCCCTGCCAGTACGAGACTCGAACCCACAGCCTTTGGGTTATGAGTCCAACTCTCTAACCATTAGGCCACGACTTCCCTTTTACTGAACTAAATTATTTTTATTTCTAGAAAAAATCAAAACGATGGTGGGGGTCGGTGCCACGGTGGGCAAGTGACGTAACCGGTTTTACGGCTTAACACCGTCTATCGCGGCAAACCTAATAGGTACTATCACTGTAATAC
>NW_015520310.1:0-560 GCF_001515645.1 Sinocyclocheilus grahami | reverse complement strand
TTGTCTGTCTCGCCTCACTCTTCTTGTCTGTCTCGCCTCACTCTTTTTGTCTGTCTCGCCTCACTCTGTCTGTCTCACCTCACTCTGTCTGTCTCACCTCACTCTTCTCATCTGTCTCCCCTCACCTCACTCTTCTCGTCTGTCTCACCTCACTCTTCTCGTCTGTCTCACCTCACTCTGTCTGTCTCACCTCACCTCACTCTTCTCGTCTGTCTCCCCTCACCTCACTCTTCTCGTCTGTCTCACCTCACCTCACTCTTCTTGTCTGTCTCACCTCACCTCACTCTTCTTGTCTGTCTCGTCTCACCTCACTCTTTTTGTCTGTCTCACCTCACTCTTCTTGTCAGTCAGCTCGACTCACTGGAGAAATGAAATCTGATCTGTGATGCAACTGTCGTTCGGCATGCTGCATTGAGCAGCCGCGTTCAGTTTTTAATTGTAGTGTCTGTTCTTTTACTGAACTAAATTATTTTTATTTCTAGAAAAAATCAAAACAATGGTGGGGGTCGGTGCCACGGTGGGCAAGTGACGTAACCGGTTTTACGGCTTAACACCGGTAT
>NW_015520309.1:0-2611 GCF_001515645.1 Sinocyclocheilus grahami | reverse complement strand
TCACTTTCATGTACAATTTACCTTGTTTTACTCTGTTGCTATACTCATTTTGAGTTATGACTCCAGAGTAACAAAGGTTCAAGTGTTTAGTTTCAAACAATACCAATAAAAAGATTTATAAATATAGACCATAGGGTTCAAGAGCTACAGACATTTTTATTTGGGTATGTCGTTTTTCAGAAAATGCTCAAAAATAGGGCGCACAGTAAGTGGTTAAAAGCAGAATCTTTAGAGAGCTACCAAGCTCTTCATTACAAATGGACTAAAGGTACTTGGGCCAGATTTTAAACTTAAGGCACTCTCAGGAACGGCATTGATGCTTTACATTCCAGGCTTTACAATTTGAAATGAGATGCCCTGGGTCAAGACAGTAAAAACATACCCGCTTATCTTAATTTTTCTTTGAGCCTTGCGAAATTGGTTTAACGGAGTTAACCACTAACAAATTCTTAACAGCTTTCTCCTCCGAGGAGGAAGTTTTAGCAGAACGCACAGAAGGAAAGACCGTTCTGTGTGCAAGCACATACTCGTCTGCCAAAACTGCCGCCTTAGCAAGCTTACTCACTTTTTGTTCATTTAAATGAACTACAACGCCTTCAGGAACAACTCTTGAAATCCTCCAACAAAAAAAGTTCCTGAAGTCCTTCAAAAGCCGTGACTCTGCTTGCTAAGCATCACTTCTCAAACAGTATCCGCTTTAATCTTGCAAACTCCGTAAAAGTTTGGCTAGGTAGCTTTGAACAAAGCCTAAACTTTTGCCTGTATGCTTCAGGCACCAATTCGTATGCACGGAGCACCGCGGATTTAACAGCATCATAATCTAACAAACTCTCAATTGGCAACGCCGCACATGCCTCTTGAGCTTTGCCAGCAACATTGCTCTGTACCAAAAGAGAGCACAAATCCCTTGGCCAGTTCAATCTTGTGGCAATACGCTCAAATGCAATAAAGTATGCATCCACTTCACCTTCACGGAAGGGAGGGACCAATTTTACGTACCTACTCACATCAAAATCTGTCTCTCTCGGCGCAGAAACACTGGAAGAGGGAGGACGAGACCTAGGCGATGGAACTGGCCTACTATGAAGAGTCTGAGCTTCGAGATCCAACTTTCGAAGCTTAATATCTCGGTCCGCCTCAATTTCCAGAGCTTTCAACTTTAACAGCTGAGTTTCATGCCCCTGCTTCTTAAGCTCGAGATCCAATTCTTTTAAACGAAGTGCAATCAAAGGATCAGAACTCAAATTTCCTCCTTTACCATGAAAAGGAAATTGACAGTTCTGATGCAGCTTCCCCACCAACGTTAGAATCTACTGGCAAAATACCTGCTTGGACAAGCTCTCAGTACAACTCATCTTTAATGCCTTGTTTCTTTGCCTCCTTGTTGACAGGAATATTAAAACTCTGCAATCAAAATCAGATCTTTTTTTTTCTACACCGGTCAAACTCTTCCACTGTCGGAGACAAAGTAAACTTGACCAAATCAAATTTCATAATTCAATTATAACATACACGCTTCCTCAGCCGCACAAGTTCAAAGCTGCTGAGAAACTTATGACAACAAAAGTCAGGTTATCAAACAAAACCAAACTAATATGTTCCACGAAATAATAAAAATCTCGGACGAGCCCCCAATTGTTACATCCCGCATGAATCTAGGGGTATAAGCGGACACAACAAATAATTTAAAGAGTGGTAGTCTGAGTCCTGTCACAGCACCGCAAGCAACAAATTACCATAAAAGTTTTTATTTGACAGCTCATGGAACAAATACAAAAAGGTAAAAAAAAATAATAAGAAAATTAAAAAGGGAAGCAATAATTTCAGGAGAAGGCAAGGCCAAAATAATAAACAGTCTAACTACCTAATTTAAGCCTCTAACTAATCTATCAAAGAAAATAAAAAAAAAACATCAGGTTTGTATCCCAACTCCCTTCCTGGCCCCAAAACAGGATTCAACAAAAATGGCACCCACCTCCCTACAACTTCCAAATAAACCAAACAATATTACACAAGTTTGTAAGCAACAGGCTGAGCAGGACACATCAAATAAACTACAGCTTTTCAATGTTTTCAATGTTATGTTTCAGACATAACAAACTGATCTCTGCTGCTGTTGTTCTGTATGGATAGAAAGTGTTTCCATCTATAAACCAGCTGTATGTCCACTGAAAGTTTCCTCCTCTCTGTATGCCACATGTGAGAGTGACTGTGTCTCCTCTGAACACAGGCTGATCTGGAGTCACCTTCACTACAGCTTTTGCTTCCACTGAGTTAATGCATTTAAGAGTAAATATGGATACATTAAAAATCATTACCTGTTATGCTTAAACTGAGATATTTCAGATTTGATATATGAACAAGTGATTTACCTTGAGTGAGTCCAGAGTGGCTGCATAATAGCATCAACACTAAACATACAAAACATAGCAAAAAATACAGAAACAAAGCATTAGATAGCTAGATAGATAGAACTGCTGAATGCAAAAATATGAACATTTGGGTTTAATTCAGAACATTTTTTACTTATTTAATGATAAAATGTTAGATAAGCATCCTAACGTTAAATAATACTCTTTTTTTTTTCTCACCAGTCCACCATTTATATTCC
>NW_015520308.1:1944-2612 GCF_001515645.1 Sinocyclocheilus grahami | reverse complement strand
AGGAAGCCTGCCTCTTCCAAACTGGCAGAGTACATGCTGTTGGCCCGCTCTAGTTATGAGGAGCTAGATGTGACGGGAGCTGAGGCCGAATTAACCATTGATCCCACCTGCTCCCTTGCTCCCGCATGTATTCAAGTGGAGGTTATGACTTGCACTTCGGGCATGCTTAAGTTCTCACTCTATAGGCAAAAAGAAGAAAACCGCTGCACGTTTTCTTTTCTGCTATCCTCTCCATCCTTTCATGAAAAAAGAATACATTTAGAAAGGGCTATTCATGGATAAGGAGTGGATTCACACTATGAATATCCCGCTCCAATATTACGCCCTTAATACATGGATAAATATATCAATACGCTTCCTCTGTGGTAAGCTGGGAGAAGAAGGGTAGAAGAGGTAGAGTGAAGACATCACTCATATGAGATTCCCAAGCCATACACTAACATCCCCTCCCTTCACCGGTGTCTCCTCTTAGGGTAGGATTGTTAAGTGCTAGAGGATCTTTTTATCTAGCAAGGGCTCTGGTGGTGAGAGAAAAGTGGCTATGATTGCTGCATCCCACTTTATCATTATTTGCCCCATCCAACACCAGGAGGAGGGTGTCGACTACTGTCGACTAGTTGCCGACACTCTTCCTTGATGGCTGGTGTTGGGGAGCTTGAGATTTAGGG
>NW_015520308.1:0-941 GCF_001515645.1 Sinocyclocheilus grahami | reverse complement strand
CAAAACTGCTTGAGAAGTGTAAAAAGACTCTGAAGGCCCCCCAGTCATTCTTTTGGGCCCAATGTTCTGTTTAAATAAATGCCAGAGCAATGATTCCAGCAGCATCCTACTCCACAGCCTCAGGGCCTCTATGCTGCTGAAGATGCGTGAGGCTTTTTAATCATTGATGATTCTGCTGGATGGTTCTGGTGTTGTGCTTCGACCAAATACAACTTTTCTTTCTAAAGTTTTGCTTGCCCAGTTTGTAATTAAGTCTATTATTTCAGCTTCATTTCATTTTTCATCTGGAGCAGATCAGTCTAAGGATCCCCTTTTGTGTCCTATGCGAACCGTGAGAGGTGTTATGTGGGTGCTACTGTTCATCTTAGACAAATAGATTAACTTTTTATTTTCTATGGTCAGGAGATTTGAACAGAATGCTAGTTACATAATTGTGGTTCTGTAAATACCGATTAAATCAATAAATTCCTGTAAATCAATATAGTGACGATAAAGGTCACTATATTGATCATTCTATATCCATATCATTGAATATACATAAGTCTATCACTGGTCTACTGTCCATAGCAACATATTCAATTGAATTTGTCAGCCTATCCAAGGTAGACTTATTTGCCTTTCACTAAGTATGGACTGTGTCGCTGGTCTATGTACATATGCTGATGGATGTCCTTCAGTGTCTAAGTATCATGTGCCATGAGTGCCACATATTTAAGATGTTGTGTTGAATTTGAAGTTGTGAAACCTAGAATGCAGGGAGGCTATTTTTCTGTTTTGCTGTCTGCTCTTGGTAAGTACACTTTGGCAAAATGTGTTGCTTGCAGTGCAGTTCATTGACTACTGACTTAAAAACCTCAAGGTGTTACTTGAAGCTTGAATTTACTTAGATGGAAAGGGGGAAACTTATCACATTATATACTTACAGGTCAAAGTACCCAATT
>NW_015520307.1:2060-2612 GCF_001515645.1 Sinocyclocheilus grahami | reverse complement strand
TGTGTGTGTGTGTGTGTGTGTCGGTCGTCTGGAGAATCTCCTTCCTCACTTCAGACACATTTGACTTCCCCGAACCTCTGAACCAGAGCAAAAGCAGACTTGATCTTTACAATGAAGAACCTCTCTGACCGAAATGAACAGCAGCTTCATTAAAGAAATTATTATAATAAAATATTTTAATATTATGCCAATTATTTTTTATGATAAGAATGATTGGATAAACAAAAAAATGATCTTTAGTTAGAAAATTAAAATATATTTTAGGATTTTTAATATATATTTTTAAGATTTTCAGACTTTTACCATTCAAATATTTGGGATCAGTAAGATTTCTTCTTCTTTTTTAAAATGATACTTTAATTCATCAAGAACAAATCAAATTAATCAAAATTGACAGTAAAGACTTTTATAATAATAATAATAATAATATGGCAATTATTTTTATGATAAGAATGAATGAATACATAAAAATAAATAAATAAATAAAGGATAAACAAACAAAAAAATGTATCTTTATTTAGAAAATGTAAATAAAATCTAAATATATTTTAA
>NW_015520307.1:0-525 GCF_001515645.1 Sinocyclocheilus grahami | reverse complement strand
AGACAACAAACAGAGTATATATAATTAAATTATGTTACATAATGTAAGTATTTGTTGTACATTCTTTCATTTTACAATTTTTCATATAAGAAATACATACTGTATGTTTCTTTTATTAGTGAAATGATGATGGGTGGATGCACGGACAGACAGACAGACGGACAGACAGATAGACAGATAGACAGATAGAGTCTTTCATAAAATGTAAAATTATAGATTACTCTCATATGCCAATAAATAAACATCTAATTCATTCTTTCTTTCTTTCTATATAAAACTCAAGACAGACTTTGTAAGCTCAGAGAACTGCTGGAATAAAGTTATTCAGTTAGTGAATGCAGCGAGTGAGGCCGGACACAAGGGATGAAGAAGAAAGTGAAATGGCATGCTGCCACGGCAACAACGCAGACAACCTCCGCAGGACAAATCAGCATAGGGATTGGCTGGTTAAGACTTCATCACGTCCAATAAAACTCCCTAAGACACAGCTGTGGATGACAGCTCGCTTAATGACATGATGCAATA
>NW_015520306.1:2331-2612 GCF_001515645.1 Sinocyclocheilus grahami | reverse complement strand
TAACACTGTCAGAATGCTTTAATTTAATATTACACAGCACTTCATGTGCTCATAATAGAGATTACACTGAGCTCTGTATGTGGCTACGCTCTTAAACTCATGTGAATTCCTGGAAGAGTTAGCCAGTTCCTGCAGTTACTCCATCTATAAAATGAATCTACAGCTTGTTTTTTTCCTATTTATTAGTTCTTTTGAAGTGAAATGACCGCTTCATTGGAACTCAAACGAGTGTTCTGTTCTCTTTGAAGTTCTTATGAGCAAAATGGAGTTTTGTTTCCTCT
>NW_015520306.1:0-1120 GCF_001515645.1 Sinocyclocheilus grahami | reverse complement strand
TTTGAGTTTTTAGGACAGTAAATATAAATGATGTTTTATTACATTTGATCATACCTATTTAAGGTGAAAAGAGAAGCACATTCTGTATGTCAATTAAAATTTCAATTGTACTTTTTCTGAATTTTCTGAGCCTAAAGATAAAGGGTGAAGAAACTCTTGTGTGTTTGAAGGAAATCTGCCTTTACATCCAACAAATACTTGTTTAACTGAACTTTTGCACTCCACAAAAATGAGACAAAACTTTGTTACAAAATCAACTGTGTTCCTTGAGCTTGTGCTGAATTAGTGCTTTTGTTTCGCCAGACTGAAGGTGGAATTCTAATCCTATGGCAGAAACATATATTACCCTTGGAATCAAAACCTTAATGGGAAATCTGTGATGACTGAACCCCCTGCATCAATCCTCTTTGTGCAACCTAGCGAGAGATACACATTATCTGATTGCATGAGTTGAGTCAATGCCAAAACCTTGCATTGCATAGCTGGATTAGGGGGCCAATTGCACTGCGGACAAATACCGGTATTGTGTTTTCAATGGATAGAACAGTAAAAGACGACTGTCAAGGTTCAGTGAGCCAAACTACGAACACCTGAGGATAAAATCACGAGCGAAGGGTAGAAATACAGCCCACTCCTGTCCACCCATGCACAAATCTGCAAATATGTCGTGTCAGTGTCATTCGGGTCACAAAAATGCCCTTGTTTAACACCGATATTGTCTATTGTCTGTTCCAGGTGGTGTTTCACGATGTAGGCGCCCTTACGGAAAAATTGTTCCCCATCGTAGAGGCTATGCAGAAACACTTCAGTGCAGGTTCCGGCGCGTACTATAGCGACGCCATCTTCTTCCTGTCGGTGGCCATGCATCGCATCATGCCTACAGGTGAGCTGTGACTCGACGTGGATGTTGTTGATAGGCGTAAAAAAAGCAATTGCAACTTTTGGTTTGATGTTTTATGTTGTGTTTATATTGTATGGTGAAGTCGTGACAAATTTTCACTTTGTGGACAGTAAAACTAAAGTAAACTAAAAGGTTCAAAATACTAGCGTTTCCAAACAAGAATAATGACTGGTTCCTAGTGTTGTTTTTGGCGGCCTGTTTTAATTTTAGTTTTAGTCT
>NW_015520305.1:2109-2613 GCF_001515645.1 Sinocyclocheilus grahami | reverse complement strand
ATTTTTCAGTTCATTTGAATGGATGCGCAGCACACCTGTGTTTGTATATCTGGCGTAACGTAAACTCTAGTGTGAAGGTGCACGACTCGCTGTCGCTTTCTCTCACAGGCGCAAAGAGCGAGAGTCTTACATAACATGCAGAATTGATGTGCTACATGTAAACGATATACTTTGTTGTATTTTCCTGTAAAAATAACTTTGGAATTCTTCAGCTTTTAAGAACTGCCGGGTTTTCCTGTAGTAGGCGGAACTAATGCGCAAACGGCAATCTCATTGGCTGGTGCTCACCTAGTATCGTCCCTGTTTTGATTTCAGCGAATCAGTTCGAGCAAACACACACAACCTGATTAATATTCATGAATCCAGTAGCTCATTAATACTTAGTGCATTTTTATATTGTTCTTATTAGTAGAATTATTTTTAATAATAATAATATCTTATTATTTATTTATTTATTTATTGTTTTTTACAGGAACACTGAATGACCAAAAAAAAGCACCAGCA
>NW_015520305.1:0-786 GCF_001515645.1 Sinocyclocheilus grahami | reverse complement strand
TACATTTATACCTTGTAGTTGAGTAAAAATCAGTGTCACTCAATAATTCTTCACTGGTAATTGGTTGTACTGATTTGATGATTAGTTTGTCATATGACTGTTAGTTCTACAGTTTTGAGCACTTTTTGGGTAAATACCCTGTTTTTCCGTACTCCTTTGTGTTAGTTGTGGAAGTTGTCTTAGTCAGCCAATCAGATTCAAGCTTGTCATGTCAACTGTAATCGCCTTAGCAACCATCACTAATTAGCAGAATGTCCTAGACTGTTTAGCAACCTCAATACACAAACCAAAAAGCTCTTCCTAAGACAAAGGCTATATTTCTTCATTATTTTAAATGATAAACCGTTATAGGTCACCCCCTAAATTTAAACGGGCAAGCTGTATTTTGCCCAGCCAGTTTGCTGATATATTTAGACACCAGACACTTTAATCCAGTGCCACTAACAGTACTATAATTGCTGTGCGATGTCCCACTAGACATTTGGGGACAGTGGAGACCAGGGGGTCAGTTTACGCTCAGCTTTTGTCTGTACGTGTTACCGTCACAAATCGAATTGATTTTGTTGTAGTATTCGGATAAAAACTGAAAAATGTACTTGGGATTGAACCTTATCCTTCTGTATTACCAGCCAGTTGTCAGCTTGCATTCTTTAGCTCTAAGATTTCCCTTTTGGGTTGGACTCGATTTATGTTTAGAGATGGAAAGAGTAACAGTAAGATGTTTGCATGGAGGGACAGTATTTTGTCACACTGCAGCGGGAGCCCAGTGATTTGGGTGGGTGGGTG
>NW_015520304.1:19718-20394 GCF_001515645.1 Sinocyclocheilus grahami | reverse complement strand
CTTGAGTGTCTCACAGAGGAGCTCCAGTTGGATAAAAGCAGGAGTGACAATAATGAAGGATATGAGAGGACCAGGCCTGGACTTTACATTGTGCTTTATGTTTGTGTGTCAGTCGTCCGTGAAGTTACATTGAAAGTTTGCCGGTTTCTGCCTCTTTCCTTCCGGGTTTTAGCACCAATGTTGTAAAGTTAAGGCTCAAGGAAGAAGGAGGCAGGAACCGTTTAACATTCAACGTAATTCCATAATCATAAAATAAACAAAAACAAAATGAAAGTAAAGCGGCAGCCCCTCACAGACAACTGTCACACAAACAAACAAAACGCAATGTAAAGTCCAGGTCTGGTCCCCTCTCATCCTTCACTGTCGTCATTCTTCCTTTTATTCATCCAGAGCTCCTCTGTGAGACACTCAAGGATGGGGTGGCAAGCAGGTGATGCTCATTAGCATTCTCGCCACCTGCATTGCTCCGTTTACATGGCTCTCGGCCGTGCCCTGCTTGGCACAGTCATCATTCACTCAGCCTCATGTCATTCCAAACCAGTATGGCTGACTTTCCTTCATGGAACACAGAAGATATACTGAGTGTTTTTGTCCATGTAATGAAAGTCAATTCAGTATATTGTTTTGTGTTCTATGGAGGAAAGTCAGTCATACAGGTTTGGAACGACATGTGGCT
>NW_015520304.1:17781-19181 GCF_001515645.1 Sinocyclocheilus grahami | reverse complement strand
TATGATTAATTGAGCATTTGACAGGGTTCTGTATTTCAGACTTTATACGCATTTAATGATTTAAATGCATAAGCTATAGACTTTTTACAACAATAAAGTCACTAAATACTTAGTGAATGGATTTCCTGTCTTTTGCTTTATTAGAAAAAATATGAAATGTAAACAACGTGACAAATTACAATCATTGTCTGCAGATTTGATCTTGAAGGAAGTTACATGCACTTAAAAACAAATCGATACCGTTGTTACCATCCTCGGACAGTGGGTCAAACAACTCCTCAAGTGCACAGTGAGTTGTTTCATTGATAAAAACATCATTTGGTGGAATTACCACACTGTTTGAGGTCTGCAAATCGATTTGACAACCATGTTCTTCAAATTCATTGTCATGTGGTGCCTCAAAAACGCCAGCTATTGCAGTGTTCCCTGTGCCTGCATAGTGAATTACACCACTCTGCCATAGCTGGAGAGGAGTTTGTCCTTCTTGCGTAGAAAGACCATGATAGTTCCATTGTTCCCTGAATTCTGCAGCTGCTCTCTGAATTCTTGGCAAGTACACAAAATGCAAGCAGAAAATGTGAAGTTCATTAAGTGAATCTAAAATCCCCTCATTCTCCATGAATGTGAATAAGTTACAAAAATGGAATGTGACGACTCTGTTCAGTTCTGCCCACAGTCTTTCAATTCTTTGATTATGGACACTGCAGCCTGTTATGATGCTTCCTCTATTTAGTCCTCTTCTTTCAAGCATGAAGCGTGCAACCTCAATATTCTCCATTCCATGGTCACAACGTACTCTAGATGGCAATCCAAAGGTTTGCACACCAACACGAAACAGAGACAGAACACTGGTAGCTCTATTATTGTCAAGACATTCAAGATAGATTATTGTTCGGCTGTAACCATCGAAACCTTCAAGCCTTGGAACACCATTCTCCACCTCACAAGCTTATGGTTTCCATCAATGTGCCTGTTGATAATGGAAAAGCACAAAGATAATGCTTTTATTATATTAAAGCTATAATATTATGCAAAACACCAAGTATAATGATTTAAATAGCTCACCCAAAAATGAAAATTCTGTGGAAGCTTGTTTTCACCATTGGGGAAAAAAATGTAAAAGATAATTGTGACCCTATTTTTTGTTTTTTTTCTGAGAGAAAAAAATATTTTTGATATCTAGCAATTCTGAGAAAAATTGCTCAAAAAGAGAATTATGAGAGAAAGTGGTGGAAACAATCTTCCATATATTGCAGTTCCAAAAAAATTAACATAGTGCTGTCACGATATCCAAATTTCCACTACACGATTATCGTGGCCAGAAAAAAATTAACAATACCGATATATTGCAATATCTATAAACCCAATTCCAAAAAAGTTGGGACACTGTACAAATTGTG
>NW_015520304.1:0-588 GCF_001515645.1 Sinocyclocheilus grahami | reverse complement strand
AAAATGAGGGTGTCCCAATACTATTGGCAATATAGTGTATGTTACGGTGCAGCACAGTAATTGTGGGTAATGCACGTTAAACTCTCAGATTTCAAGCTTTGTAATTTTTTCCTGTTATTGTCCTTACAGATGAAGAAGGGCCAGCAAAATTGAAGAAGATTTTGGCTTTTGCAACTGGTGCAAGTTGTGTTCCACCAGTTGGCTTCTCACCACAGCCTACAATCGAATTCTTGCATAAGGAAGATTCTGAGTCAGCAGTGATATCAAGGTTTCCAATGGCAAACACTTGCATTAATTGCCTTAAGTTGCCTTTTCACACAAAGTACGGGGAATTCAAAAGTTCCATGGACTTTGCATTTGCCAACACGCATGGTTTTGGCATGGAATAGGCACCCTTCTCAATTACAAGTTGTATTAAAAGGAATAGTTCACCCAAAAATGAAAACTGTTATTGTGGCCAGCAGGGAGAGGCCGAGAGTCGATGGAGCGGAGCTAGACCAGTGGTGTTATTGCTAGTTAGCGTCACCTGTGTGCCACACCAGCCTTGAGTGTCTCACAGAGGAGCTCCAGTTGGATAAAAGCAGGAGT
>NW_015520303.1:1980-2613 GCF_001515645.1 Sinocyclocheilus grahami | reverse complement strand
AATATCATACTTGATTAGAAAAGACATAAGAAGAGACTGACCTGAGCCTGTTCGTCCCACAATGCCGATCTTCTCTTTTGGTCGAATGGTGCAGGAAACTTTCTTCAGTATCATTGGGAGGTTGTCTCTGTACCTCATCTCCGTCCCATCGAACACGATCTCACCCTCCTGGGGCCAGTCAGATGGAGGAGCCTTGTTTTTCACCCTTGCAGGAGCCTCCAGAGACAGAGACTAAGACAGACAGAGGTGACTAAGCAAAGGTTGAACTTCATCCTTTCTGAATTCATCGTAAAAGAGTGACAGCAGACGTCAGATCTGGAAGAGAAGCTTTTAATGTCAAGTTGAAATGGTCAGTCAAAAATGATGCAGGACTAGTACCTTGATGTAATGATGGATTCTCTCTACTGAGGTGAACCGAGCTTCGGTCTCAGAGGCCAAGCGAACAGTAAACTGGAATAACCCTGTAAGCTGTGAGAGACGAAAGAGATGTTAAGATGCTATGTCTATATAGTTAGAATTCATTCTTATTTATTAGTTTTAGTTTATTTGTTTCAGTTATTTTAGTACTTTAAGTTAGACTAAATGAAATGCAATTAGCCAAGGCAACAAGTTTGTTTTATATATATATATATA
>NW_015520303.1:0-395 GCF_001515645.1 Sinocyclocheilus grahami | reverse complement strand
AACCGATTATGCAATCTGGTTGCAGCACACATAAGAAGAATCTTTGCAGATTATCGTCCCTCTAATCTTAAACATGCACACACTACAAGATTTGAAATTCGAGGTGCATCACACACTACAAGATATTATCGAGATTATCATGCCAGAGGGAGGCCTCACGTGATCTCACGCAGCAGCTCGTCATTGATATTTCAGTGATGTTTTCATAGGTAAGCTAGTGTGCTAGCAGCTTTCTACACTCACTCGGTAAGTTCAAAATTGAAGCGATTTCACCCCAGTGCTTCTTTTTGTCCTTACGGTTGTGATACGTTTTCGACACATTAATACATAGTCATGTTACTAAAAAAAGAAAAGCAAGAAGCAGTTTCCTCCGTCTCCAACGGAGCCGTACAGCA
>NW_015520302.1:2310-2613 GCF_001515645.1 Sinocyclocheilus grahami | reverse complement strand
ATAAATATATCACTGACTCTAAACTGAAACTTCCTACTTTATTAACTTTCTAAAGTGGAAAATTAAGTGGAAAAGACTAGTTCAAAAACGGGATCTGGCAACACGGAGGCTGCGCCCGCGCCTTCACAACCCTCTCGACTCGAGCCGGTTCACTCCGCCGCGTCTCGCAGCGATCATTTTCATAACAGGGACGCTAAACATTATTGCAAACTGTCTAATCTGAATTATACATGTCATGCAGGCATTCATATGAAGAGGTTAACAGCAAATTAGTCATTCAAAGAACACATTTTATTTTTGAAC
>NW_015520302.1:0-1064 GCF_001515645.1 Sinocyclocheilus grahami | reverse complement strand
ATAGTAATTTGAGGGACCTCATACATTAAAAATGGACTGTTTAAAGGTCACAGAGTGTATGCATCATGTATGCACACTTTCTCAGATATTTTTATGTTGATTGCTTTATAAGATTAGATTTGGATTGGACTAGAAGGAGAGGACAAACTCGATATGGAATAGTGTATAAAAAGTTCTAGTTTAACTAACTATGAATAAGTGGCTCTCTGCTCTAGCAGTACTGTATGTGTAGATAAGTCTATGTATAGGAATGCTCTGCAGCAAGTCAAATAAATATAGCGTCACTCTTAAAAGCAGCCAACACTGGCAAATATTTCCCCCAAAACTCTGTGACCTAGAAGAACAGCATATCTCTCTTTACCCATGCATGGCAGACATTTAGTAATTAACGGTAAGTTAATTCCCAAACCACCCGGTACAGATATGACCAGCTTGTTCTGGCATGAGAACTGTACTGTTCCTGTGGTAATTTTGGGAACTGAAAATTACATGTTGGTTTTTCTCTCTCAAAAACCTCTTATTTTACCAAACCTTTGTTATGAATTTAGAAATTCACATTTGGTCCATTTGATACAGTATATGCTGTCAGAATAAAATCTTTATAAAAACTGAGAAAAAAGTTGTTGCTGCTGAGTATATGTGCAGATATGATGGTGATAACATTATTTTAAACCTCTAGGTGAACGATGCTGTCCGTGCTTTTGCTGAGCATGTGTTTCTGGGTCTTCTCAGCCACAGCGTCTTTCGATTATTTTTACACTGGTGCGTATTCATTATGTAAATGACATATTAAAATTGTTAGTATTCTTGAAAACCTCATTAACCTGGATATGTCATCACAGAGCCTGAAAACACTCTGAGTGTCAGCATACCCAATGAGCTTCCTCTCCGGCCTCTGATGGGTGACACATTAGTTCTGCCCTGCTACTTCCAGGACAACACAGTCAATGACCCTGGTGCCCCCACCATTGCCCCTTTGTCTCACCGGATCAAATGGAGTCTGATCACCAAGGAAAAGCCCACAAACATTTTAGCGGCATCTGAAGGAGTAGTAAGCATCGACA
>NW_015520301.1:2222-2613 GCF_001515645.1 Sinocyclocheilus grahami | reverse complement strand
AATCAGAGCGTGGTCACGCTAAAAGCGTTCCCAAAGCGTTCGACACGGCGTCTCGTTTTCTTGGGGAACTAGGGTTGCATACGTAACCTTGAGGCGTTTTTACCTCGAGTTATGAAACTTTGACCCGGAGCAGGACTTAGCAGAGATTCTGTGGTGTCAAACTTGTACAGTGTGAAACGATGCAATGTTATTTCTAGATAATTGGCAACACGCAGTCGCGTGCTTTGTACAGTCACAGAAACACGCACATTGTATAAACAGTAGTGTCAGCATTTCAGGGGAAAATGGTAAATAGTGGCGGAAAACGCTTCAAATCAAGAGAAGAGCTCTTCATCCTTACCTTTAAATTCCAAAACATCTGTTCTGGAAAACTTTAGAGTATAATGCTCAC
>NW_015520301.1:0-1202 GCF_001515645.1 Sinocyclocheilus grahami | reverse complement strand
CAGTGAGGAGGGGAAATACTACCTGATGGCTGTGTGTTTGGGGAGTGCAAGTGTTTTTCTGGACCCTCTGTTATATTACTATGGCTCGTCTCAATGCAGACAGCAGATCAGCTCTCTGATCTGGTGGAGGAAGACAAAAAGCACAACCACACCATCAAACACAAACAGTCAAACAAAATCCTCAAACCTGAGCTGCGAGTACAGTCAGGCTTGCGTTCAGGTGTGAATTGATGGTGATTATTTTGTTCTAAAGATTCATTTGTAAATGCATTGTCTGTATTGCACAAATAATTGCTGTTTTACAGGTTCACTTAACTGTATTCAAGTGCCAGTTTTGGAAAGATATGACTGGAATGATATGTTTATTTTTAATGTGTGTCTGTGCATATGTATATACATACAGTATATAACCTATAGCGTATATACATTCATATTGTGCCTTTGAAGCTTGAACACATTGTATTTTTAACACAACATTTAAATGCATTTAGTTTGTATCACAAAAATTAAGGTGTTTCTAAAGTTTGTATAGCCATGCTGCAATATATAAATATGCATTTTGTTGCAACGCTGAAAAGTGTAACTTCCCCATTTATAATCTGCTGTACTTAAAATGTGTATAAAATGAAGATAAAAGAGTTTTAAAAAATACAACAAAACATGAGATTTCTCATTTCATAAATGTTGTATTTTAGAATACAGCCAACAATAGTGCACTGAATAGTGTAATATTTACATGCAGCCAATGCATCATATTGGTTGGCAGTTATGAATGTTTATCAAGATGCACGTGTGCAGCCTGTAAACAACTGCTGGAGCAACCTTAAGGAATGATATGGACTAATGAACAACAAAAAAGTAATTTAAGGGGTTAGTTCACCCCAAAATGTCTTTCGCCATTGTGGAGAGTACCCAAGAACGTAATCAACATAATCAGCATTGTTTATGTTCAGGGGGAAAGCGTGTGCATGAACATAATCTGCGTATTCAGCATTGTTTATGCTTAGGGGAAAGCATGCGTATGCGTTGTGATACTCTCTAAATTGGCGGAAGACTGAAAAACTTTATGCTCGGGGGAAAAAAACTCGGGGGAGGAGAATTGTTGAATAAATTATGCTATTTTAGTTTTCTTTGCACTCAAAAAGTATTCTCGTAGCTTAAAGTTGAGCCACTGATGTCACATGGACTGTTTTACCGATGTC
>NW_015520300.1:2260-2613 GCF_001515645.1 Sinocyclocheilus grahami | reverse complement strand
TGATAAAAATTACATTTGACAGTAAACCTTTGCTCACACACATACAAAGATGGGATTTATGTCCAAGCAGTTCAGAGAGAGGGTGAAAAAACTACACTGGCATTCAAATGTTTGGGGTCAATAAGAAATTAATACTTTTATTAAACAAAGACACATTACATTGATCAAAAGTGACAGTAAAACATTTAACTTGTTATAAAAGATTTATATTTTAAATAAATGCTGTTCTTTTGGACTTTTCATAAAAGACTCCATCACAGTTTCCACAAAAATATTAAGAAACGCAACTGCATTATTGATAATATTATGCAGCAAATTATCATATTAGAATGATTTCTGAAGGATCATGTGAC
>NW_015520300.1:0-974 GCF_001515645.1 Sinocyclocheilus grahami | reverse complement strand
TATAATATAATATAATATAATTATTATTATTAAGCAAAATCAACGGTTACATTTTTTTCTAAAAATGTAAATATTTTGTATTTTTATTGTTGTTGTGAAATAAACCATTCAAGAAATATTTTCTAAAATATTATTATAATTATTTATTTTTTTGTAGTTGTTACTACAATCTTAATTAATTAATTTCATATAAAAATGGAAAGATAAAGATCTCAGTGGATGAAACAGTCTTCTGAAAAAATAGGGGTGTGTGAGAAAAATTACATTTTAAAAAACAACAATTTTAAAGAGTTCAATATCAGAATGTGCTTCTACATCACTTCTTGCGCAAGCTTCAGGACGCGCTTGCATCACGCTTCACAATGTGCTGTTGTAGCGCTTCATGATGCTATCATGAAACTGTGCATGACAACTGGTTGGAAGGTTTATTGTTTAAAAAGTTTAAAATGTTAGGATAATCCATAAGGCTGTGGTTGCATGGATTACCATCGTGTTCATTTTGCATGGATTTTTAGGTATCGGCTTTGAGGGTTTCATCCACTTGCATTGTATCTCTGCCAATCCAGAGATGGATTGCTTTTCTATACATTTTCATTTGTGTTCATCTGAGGAAAGAAAGTCATATACATCTGGGACAGCATAAGGGTGAGTGAATGATGACAGAATTTTCATTTTCGTGTGAAGTATCCCTTTAAGACATTAAAGCTAATTTGTTTTATTAAAAACATCCATCTTTGCCTCACAGATCCAGACCCTTGCACTGGACGCTCTGAACTCACAAGTTTAGACAACAGAGGCTGGAAGACACTAGAGCTCAACCAAGAAAACAACATTGACTCTCTTTATCCTATTGTTTTAGGTGTCACTATGTGATTAGCAGCTGGATATAACGCTGTGGGCAAACCAAACATTCTGCAGTCAATTTGAACTCTCATGGAAATACTTGGACTTACCCATGTTCTCTTTGTTTATCT
>NW_015520299.1:888-2613 GCF_001515645.1 Sinocyclocheilus grahami | reverse complement strand
TTTTTTTTTTTTACATTTTCTCCATCTGTTGTCTTGAGTCACTGCTCAGGATAGTCACTAGTGAAGCATCTGGCACATGCCCGAATGCTGCCAATAAGGTGCTGCTAGTGGAACAGAAATTGTTATTGAAGTAGTGAGCATATTGATGAATGTCACATGCTATTAAAAGAGTTCCAGAAATTCAAGCAATCCGCTTAATATTTCTGGGGACATAATGTGGGATTTTGTGTATTTAAACTCACAGTAAATCAATATATCTTTCAAAGGCTCGGTGCAAATGCGTTGAAGTACACATTAACAAACAGCTTAAATGTCCCACTGATGAGTTCTTGCTGATGGTCTTTTGGGTGATTGGGTGCAGGTGATGCAGAGTGAGACCCCCCAGCTGGTGCTGTGTTTAAGTTCATGTCTCACATAGTCTAATTACTAACAATGGAATCCTACTGACAATGGAAACCATAGTCACATTTTCCTCTTGATTCTACCTAAAGGTCTCTAAATCAGCGGTAGGGCTACAGGATGGACAAGTTCGAGACATTCAAGAACAGATGTTAGAGGGTAGAGGGGTGTTAATAATGAAAACAGTGATCTTTCCTTCCATAACTTATTTCTGATTTGCACTGATAGTGTATCTGCGCAAGGGCCTATCTTTCACAGGGCCAGAATAGGTCTTATTCATAGGTGAGCAATCTTCAAATTAATACCTAGTTAAGTTCATTGTTTTTGCATAATTGTTTGATATTAACAAATGATTTTGGCTTGAGGAAATTGAGGAATTCTGTTCTGATTTTGTAACCCTCTGTAATCATATATATTATATAGAACAATAATGTAAAATCAAATATGAATATTGAAGAAATTAAAGGAGTATTTGAATGTACATAAAAATCTTTTAAGAAGTCATATAGCCGATTAAGTAATTATCATCACTGTTATTAACGAAAATGTACAGTGCCAACTATTTTATTAATAGCTGTATTAATTAAATGTAATTAAATTAATTACAAATATTTATTTATTTGTGGGAGCTGATGGGTGAATCATTAGTTTAAATATTTTTAATTATAATTACTTTTTAATTATAATTTTTACGACTTAAAAAATGAAACAGAATTTCTCTATTTTGGGCTTGTCCCTTTGTGCATTGCACTTTTCACAACTACCTAAAATTGAGCATCAAAAGTGTAATTAATTGGTTACATAACGATTATTATTTTTAATCAAAACATTAGCTGTGATCTTTTTACCAGGACATGTGAAATCAAAAATGAAACTTAAAATTTAGTTTAAAGTAGTCAGAAGTGTCGCTGTATGAAGAATGCTCCATATATTATTATCTGAGTAATGTATTCAGTGTCTACAGAACTATGCAGGCATTTGGAGTAGGCACTAGGTAGTCAAACTGTGACTGCAATCAAAATTGTGTTTCACCAGCAGATGGCATCGTTGTATGTTTATGGCAAGCGTGAGTGTTGAGTTCTATAAATCACTAGACAGCACGGGCCATGTGTTTGGGGACAGGGTCATGCTGAATACTGTGCCACTGCCAGAATCAACAGACGGATCCCTGATTCCATCTAAGTAATGCGGCTCATGAAAGGCCAAAGCCCTGTGATAAATCCATTACCCACAACTCCTGTAGTCATTGTCCCACCTCTTACTGACCTCCCAAAATAAACCCTAAAATCTTCCTCTCCCAGGGCTGGGAAACTCACTCGGACGTCC
>NW_015520299.1:0-403 GCF_001515645.1 Sinocyclocheilus grahami | reverse complement strand
TAAATGTAGTGAATGTCCACTTGTTGTGTATTTTAAATTCTAAAACTATATTTTTAAATAACTGTACTTTCAGATAAAATTACATGAATTAAATTAAAGTCTCCTTAAGTTTATTTAAAGAGAGTATACCTTAATGACTGTTTCTTAAGCTTAAGTACACTTTTAAGAAGTGTACAGTGAAATCATGTCAAAAATTTAAAATAACTTTTTAGATCAGCATATTTTAATAATCTTTTGTCATGCTTCAAGGAATTTGAAGTGCTGAATTAAATACTAAATCACAGGTACAGTAGCCTACTTAATTACAATTTTAGCTGTTGTGTGTTATTCAATATTACATTTAATTTAAATACATATTAAACATGTTTTAACAGAAAAAGACATTTAAGTTTACTTTGGTTTG
>NW_015520298.1:1810-2613 GCF_001515645.1 Sinocyclocheilus grahami | reverse complement strand
GTTTGAATTCAGCTGTTTATTACGGGATGTATGAATGTTTAGTTTTGTAAATGATGTAGAAAAAAATTAACGTTATTGCACATATAATTTGAAATTTAACGCGAAAGTGCAAATATAAAACCAACTTTACCGAAGTCCAGGCAGTTAATGTTGTTGCCGTTTTTATTCGTACAGTAGACCTAACTGTAAATATTTCAACAATGATTTTGTTAACAGCATGCATTTTTAATTAAGATAACAATTTATATGTTGGTTAAATCAATTAATTAAAAAATGTATAGGCTATAAAACACATAATTCTATGGAAACTGTAATGCTAGCATAACGCCATATAGAATTATTTTTGCCTATCCCATTTGGTCATGACCCAGCATAGCGTACTTTGTATTCTTTAAATATTTACTTTTAAAATATGTGTGGTTATTTCAAGTGTGATTGTCTGACACATACAGGAAGTAATTTTTATCATTTTCAAATTTAAACAAATGTTTCCTGCGAGAATTAAGCAGGATTCTTTTTTTATTACGCAGGATTTTCTTGACTCGGTGTCAGATTGGAGGGTGCGTTGCCGAGGTAAGCAGGAGTGTTGGTATTACCGTGTTTGAACTTTTCACTAAGAAAAGTAGGATTTGTGTTAATTTATTGATTAAGTATAAGCGTGAATATTGTTTATAGTTGATTAACTGAGTACTGTGTTGTTTGTCAGATAATGGCTGATTTTTCCCCGAGCAAGTTTGTTGGGATAAATGATGAAGAGGTGGAGGCGGTTCGACATGATTTTCAGTTGTCAACCGTAAGTAATA
>NW_015520298.1:0-413 GCF_001515645.1 Sinocyclocheilus grahami | reverse complement strand
GTATTTCTATATGTGTGCAGATGTGACTGAAGCTGGAACTCAGACGGACCCTCTGAAGATCCGTGAAGAAGCCTTTACTAAAAGTGAAACTGTTAAGAACTCATGGGGATTAATTAATCAACATATAAAATACATTTGATTTAGTTAGAAAATAAAGATCATTTTAATTGGTGTTTCTTGTGGTTATTTAATTTGAGTATGTGTGTAGTTTAGAAATAATGGGAGAAACTGAAATATTGTAAATGAGATGGATTTCTTTGCAAAGGTAACATCATAGACTAATTATTTTTCTTTGTAATACTATTATCAATGATTATTGATTACTGATTTTGCACTCATGCCAGAAATTAAGAAATGACTGTAATTGCAACAACTTTTATCATAAAGAGTGGCCAAATATCTCGTTCAAATAA
>NW_015520297.1:0-2613 GCF_001515645.1 Sinocyclocheilus grahami | reverse complement strand
ACACTTTCTTCGCATGAAAGTCAGTTGTATCTTTGGAAATAAGACTGTCCCCTACTGGAAATCATATGTAAGTACGAGGGCAATTTTGATAGAAGTTGTAACACTTACATAGTAAAATGGATGTGGGTTTAATGCATCATATTCATGCCAGCATATATGCAATAGGACTGTACATATAACAAGATAAGAAAATATCGTTGGTACTTAATATCAGATGTACAGTATAATCTGATATGAGGTTACAGCAATGAAATCTGATTACCTATATGCTGGTAGATTGCAAAACACTGTGTAATGCATACATTGCTCTCTCTCCATCTCTCTTCCTAATCCTTTTCATTCTTTGCCTCTGGCATTGTTATTACATACACATAGTTTATGGAGTCTTTATGTCTAAATGTCTTATTCATGGAAAACAGACACATACAGTATTTTGCTCGGAAAATATAAATATATAGCTAGTGTTGTTTGATGCCTGAAACTTGTGAAAGCTTTTTCTGGCAGCCTTTTATCCTATTTGTTGTGTGTGTACAACTTTATTCAGTAATTCCAGATTCTAATAACATTTTATTAGACAAAATTTTTATTGGAAAAGTGTGACCCCTAATTACAAGTAGCCATTATCACATCTGTTATTATTATTATTAGTGCTGTCAAACGATTAATCGCATCAAAAATAAAGGTTTTTGTTTACATAGTATATGTGTGTGTACTGTGTATATTTATTATGTATATATAAATACAAACACATGCATGTACATATTAAAGAAAATATGTTACGTTTATATATTAGATATATTTATGTATAATATAAAATATAAAAATATAAATATATATAAATGTATATACATGTAAATATTTAAAAATATATATGCTCTATGTGTGTGTATTTATATATACATAATAAATATACACAGTACACATACAGTACATATATTATGTATATAAAAACTTTTATTTTGGATGCGATTAATCGCAAATAATCGTTTGACAGCACAAATTATTATTGTTATTATTATTATTAATAAAAGTGCTTTCCTCTTTTTTGAATATGATTCTGAATATTTGTATTTACAGTCTGAAATATGGGGACATTTAAAATTTTATTTTTATAGCCTTTTGGCTGTATACTCTCTTTTCTGTGGTTATACATATATGTTTAAGCACACATATAATGCTGAGCCAAAAAAAACCTCATCCAAGCATGCACAGAAACACACATTTATATACTGTATGTTATGCTGCTAAAAAGACCTGAAGAAAACAAACAAACCAGGTAAATGTTTCCAGAAAGCTTTAAAGTAGATATTTTCAAATGAAGGTCTCACATAAAACCATTAGCATTAAATGGCCAGCTGTTTATAAAGGTTGCACACACACTTGAACACAACGTGACTCATTTGACTCATTCATATGTTACATTTGCATGCCTCTGGGGTTAAGTTTTGAACAAGAGATATACTGCTGAGTCAGAGCATGTGTGTTTTCACTGCTGTCTGCCTGGCACTGCTGCTTCTTTCGCTTCTGCAGGCGAGGTGGTGCACTCAGAGAAATTTGGTTATCATGGCTGAATCACTCAGTCCACACCCTGCCCCTTTTTGATGTGTTTGCTAATGCTGCTTCCATCACCGCTCCCGATGAACACATGGCGCGACAGGTAATATCACGCCTGAGCCTCGCTGCCCACGAACAATGGTTCCTACCAAATCCTCAGAGCCAACAGGACTGAGCCGGGGGAATCTGTTGGCTCATGGATTCTGTTGGCCGTTCCGACAGGAAGTGAGGTGCATGCTTGCTAGCCAGGCGAGTAAAACTGGGCAGCTTAGAAAGGCAGAATGAGTTCTATTGTGTCCATTGTGAGGGGCCAGATTTGTGCCACAAACGAAGCAGTCTAGTGCATGTTAATTTGGCTATAAGTCATTTTTTCCATCTTCGTGTTGTTAATATCGGTGTATACAAGTTGAAACCCTATTAAGCGGTGTGTGAAGGAGACAGATGAGAGCCGATCACAGTCTTGAAATGCCTCGCTGTGATAGAAAAGAGCGCTGTAGTGGTTTTTAAAGCTTTCTGCTTGTTTGTGGGGCATTTGCTTGGTGGTGGAATGCAATTCAAATCATTATCAGAATAGTCTTCTCACCGGTCACACCAACTAGATTTCTCTGTTTTCTAGGAAAATGGATGTTGCCCATGCTAAAGTCACCAATCCATGTCAATTTTTGTTCCTAGAGGGCCGCTTCTCCTGTTAAAAAAACAGCAAATGTTAAAAAAACAGTTAGGTATGTTTTGAAGCATGTCAGCTGGTTTGAACTGCTTTCAGCTGGTCCTTAGTTGGTCATGAGCTGGTTATAAGCTGGTTATGAGCTGGTCCTGTTTCAAGTTTCAAGAACTTTGTTTTTCAGCAAAAACAGTAGTTGTTGAGGGTGGAAAAGAGAAGTATGACTTGATTACATCTTAACTTGAGGTTCGTCATGGTACTGTTGTGAATGGCGGCAAAGACTGACCCAAAAGAGAAGAAATTGTTAAATAAATTCATTATTTTTGTTTTCTTTGCACACAAAAAGCATTCTTGTAGCTTCATAACATTTATGGTTGAACCACTGATGTCACATGGAC
>NW_015520296.1:2273-2613 GCF_001515645.1 Sinocyclocheilus grahami | reverse complement strand
ACCGGTTATCTCACCTGAATATGTTCATAGATTTGTGTTGATGTTTTTTTTGGAATGGAATTATGGATATTTTATTTGTAAACATCACACTTTTTTCACTTATTTCAGTTAATGCCATAAAACTAGCGAGCAAAGCCCATAGTAGTGCTGAGAGTGTCATGTAAACGTATAAAAACAAAACAAAGAAAGAAAGAAATAAAAGAAAGCATATACAAATACCTTAATAAAATCTATTTACTATAGTAAAAGCGTGGTAACCGTATTATTCTTTCTATAACCACAGTTTAACAGTTTTACTACAAATACCATGGTTAAACTATGGTTAATATAGCAAAACCAT
>NW_015520296.1:0-563 GCF_001515645.1 Sinocyclocheilus grahami | reverse complement strand
AAACACATAATGATCCTAAAATAGGCTCGCTGTTGTTAAGGCAAATTTCAGATTTACATGCTCAAATGTCACGTAATGAAAGCAAAGTCTAGTCAGTACGATCAGTGAAATCCTGGTCTAGAAGTGTGTTAGCAGCTAATGGCTTCATTATTTCTCACGCTACTAGATTTCCAGAAACGGGTCCGAGGGGAGACGCTTTATGAATATGGGTCAATGAATGAAAGCAGTTTTGTAAATGATAGGTGCCGGTTTCTGGGAAATCACAGATCTAATGAGGACCGGCCGGAGACACACAGACAAGTCCGAACGTCTGAGACACCAGAGAACATGCTATTTTATTTATTTATTGCACATACAAGTAGTGCAGATCTGAATGATTTCTTATTCATTCGAGATCTAAGAGACTCGTCAAAAGCATGTAATTGATATCAGATTATGGCTGTTTGGATCCGGCTGTACTGCTGTAGCAGAAAGCACAGAGAGAGAGTGGAGAAGGCCTGTAAGAGTTGTTGATCCTCCCACTGTGTGTGGGTTTGAGCTATTTATATTCAGAGAGAAATGGA
>NW_015520295.1:1417-2613 GCF_001515645.1 Sinocyclocheilus grahami | reverse complement strand
ACGATATGTTCGGATAATGTGTTCTTCTGGCATTCAAAATAAATTGCCACCAAGAGACAAATGGTGGTGTAAGGATACCGGCAAAAGGGATTAGTATTGTGCCAATAAGAATCATTGAAATAAAGGTTCGATGCTGTAAGAAAAACTTCAAAGTGGGTGTATAACTTTTAATTAACACATATGAAAAACTATAGATGACAGAAAACAACAAATATTATAATCATTCTTAAAATAATTCCCATTTTCAGCCAGACAATACAGCAAGCAAGAAATTGAAGACAGTGTTTAGACAGATTGCAGAACGCTTAGATATCTGCAGTGAGTTTGAAAATGCTGAGGACAGGAAGAAGGGTGGCAGTAAGAAGAGGACAGACATGTGATCTGAGAGCAGCATGATTGATGGGAATACACAAAACACAATCATTTATCACAAGCCTACTGCAGCCACGTGATGCTACCATCTCATGGTCAGTAAAGCTTAAGGAAACACAGAAGTTATCTTCAATTTGCAGACAAAAATAGCACTGATGTCAAAAGTTGAAACTATTTTCTCATGACAGCCAACCAGTTGTTTTACACCTCTACTACAGTTTTACAATTGTGCATAATTTAATCATGATATATGATTTCAAACGAATGTTTTGAGTGAGATTCGTTAACCATTTGAAAAACCATGGTACCTAATATTCAGAGACCACATCAACACACATTAATTGCATTTACACATCTATGGGGACCAGGTGTCACACATTTTTATCTTTAACAGTTATTAGGCAACAATATTTTCTGTATATTATACTATACAAAAAAATAATAAAAGTTCTCTGTTGAGCAACATAGACTACAGTTTATATAATGAATAGTTGGTGCTGTATGAAACCAAAATACAGAACTACTGATAAATAAACACATCTGTGCATTTTAACTTATAGTCAAGAGATATTTAACCTTTTTCACAACGTCCCTGTGTGACAACTAGCCCCGGTGTTAATATGTAACTGCAGTAACACATACTACAGTTTAGATCACATAAGAACATTTCTGAACAAATCAGCAATATATCTTATAAGGCACCATGTATTTTACACAGCATCAGACAGAATTAGCGCATGCAGATTTATCTCGATGTTTCTTTTAAAAACCGATCTGGATTTTATAGCTGACAGATATCGCAAACACGATGAAGTATTAAAAAA
>NW_015520295.1:0-547 GCF_001515645.1 Sinocyclocheilus grahami | reverse complement strand
GGTTTTACTATGCACCCTTTAGGGGTAAATATGGTACAAAGGTCTATCATTTCAAAAGGTACCACCCTAATGACAGCTTTTGTACCTTTTTTCTGAGTGTGTATAGCCTGGTTAGGATTCCCCCCATTATCCTATATCCATAGTCTGAAACTAAAACAGGACTTAAGGAAGTATGGGCTTTTTTTATTTTTATTTTTTAATAAGAATAATGTCAATCTACAGCATCTAACAAAATCAGGTGCAGTTGTCATTCTCACAGCCTGCAGTCTCCTCAGTAATCAAATTTATAAAGAGTCTTTCATGACTCCTCGTCTCCATCTGCGCTCTGTCGCCTGGTGTGTATCTGCCTGTGAATGGAGACAGAAGTGCTATAGCTTGAGTCACAGTGAATGAATCAGTGGAAGTGTTCCTGTGTCTCAGATGCAAGTAAACTACACATAGAGGTGAAAAAATATATATAATAATAATACTTGCATTTTATCATCTTTGATGAAGATAAAAGCTACAATGCATGTCTTTACATACAATTGATTTTACTAGGTTATTT
>NW_015520294.1:2156-2614 GCF_001515645.1 Sinocyclocheilus grahami | reverse complement strand
TACAATACTTAAGTAAATGTACTTAGTTACTGTCCGCCTCTGTTGATGACCTCTCTTGAAAAATTTAATATCTCCTTTTTGAAGAAGGCACAAGCTGCATTTTCTCAAGAGGTTTCAATCGGTGTGAATACAGGCATCCACAAAGGGATTGTGGTTCACCATTGCTGCACCACCTCTAACAGGAAGGACCTACAACTAGTAGTTAAGACTGCACAGCATATATTGGGTTCAGTAGTGATTGATAGTCTCCACTTTTGGCCTATCTGCCCCTTTTCTTTCTGTGAAAATGATTCGGCATGTTCATTCCAGAATCACTAGAGTAAAGCCCTGCCCCCTACCTTTCAATCAGGAGGTCTTCGAGCACTGAGAAGATAATTTTTAAAACATTTCTGTGTAACATTATGCATAATTATGTTACTTTTTACTTTAAAGGGGTCATATGATGCAATTTCAATTTT
>NW_015520294.1:0-456 GCF_001515645.1 Sinocyclocheilus grahami | reverse complement strand
AAAAAAAACAGAATAGTATGTGTTGAGATTGCCATTGGTTAAGAATAATAAATGCTGTAGAAGTGGAAAGGAAAGGAAAGGACGTGGTGTGCGGCCAAGTATCGTGTCCCACACTCGGAATTGGAGCTCTGCATTTAACCCATCTTAGTGCACACACACAGCAGTTAGCAGTGAACAAGCACACACACACACACAGAGTAGTGGACCATTTTTCGCTGCAGTGCCTGGGAAGCAGTTAGGGGTTCGGTGCCTTGCTCAAGGGTCTCACTTCTGTCGTGGTATTGAGGGTGGAAGAGAGCGCTGGTCATTCACCCCCCACCAACAATCCCTGCTGGCACCGAGACTCAAACCCGCTGTCACAAATCCTGTCCATAGTCTTCCGTCCACTCATCACCAGAGGTCGCTCTTCCGTTACATTGACTCTCTCACTACACAGACTGTTACACGTCACCACGG
>NW_015520293.1:2396-2614 GCF_001515645.1 Sinocyclocheilus grahami | reverse complement strand
CAAGAACAAGGTTCACTGAAAATGTGCCAAAAAGACTCCAAACAATGTTGTATTGTTGTGTAGAATCCACTTAGCCTACAAAATACAAGTACCATTAAGCCAAAATAAATGGTCTCTATGCTGTGCTATTATGTGATTCTCTATTGTGATTGAAGAGTCTGCACTCAATAAATGATTTATAAATGTTTACACCCCTAAGCAGAGAAAAAGAGTGCCGT
>NW_015520293.1:0-867 GCF_001515645.1 Sinocyclocheilus grahami | reverse complement strand
TATATATAAAAAAATTTTTAAGTGAAGTAAAAGTGAAGTAAAGCATAAAACTCTTGTGCTATATTACAGTAAAGGTGTGGTCACATTAGCAACATTTCAGAGAAATTTTGCTGGCAAAAAGGGTCCATTGTCCACTGTAATATAGTAATGCACGAAACAGCACTCACACAGTTGCCACTTTCAAACAAAGCAGCATTTTGTTGGTTACCATGGTAAATTTGTGTGAAACTGTGACCACTTTAAGCCAGTGAGTTGAATGAGCTATCATTTAATGGAAAAGAGCTTCACAAAAGAAAAATCTAAAATGTTTTTTTTCCACAGAAGAAAGCCACATTAAGGTAAATGTATTTGATACTGTAAAACAGACAAAGCTTTCAAACAAAGCAGCATTTTGTTGGTTACCATGGCAAATTTGTGTGAAACTGTGACTACACTTTAAGCCAGTGAGTTGAATGAGCTATCGTTTAATGGAAAAGAGCTTCACAAAAAAAAATTCAAAAATGTTTGTTCCACAGAAGAAAGTCACATTAAGGTAAATGTATTTGATACTGTAAATAAATTACCTTCAATGACAAGTATGAAAAATTTGCTAATATGCGAAAAGGCTTAAACATCTAAGCTTGGATTCTGTAGTTTTTATTTCTGACCACATGAAGAAGCAAATCAGGACATGAACAATATACAGCTCTGTAAAAAATTAAGAGATTACTCCCATTTTTTTTCTTAAATCAGCATCTCTTCATATATGGCAGCCATTCCATTCCAGTGTCTGTTGAATTCCAACACAGGCACAACTCATTCTGCTTAATGAAGTACTTATTAGGTGATCACCTCAACCAAATCTTAACCATTGTTGTGGTTATCACT
>NW_015520292.1:1227-2614 GCF_001515645.1 Sinocyclocheilus grahami | reverse complement strand
GCTTGACTAACGTGACCTGCCAGAACTAACGCTACGCTAGATATCAGTGCATATGAATGAAGTGTGACTACTAGGTTGGATTGATAGTCTTCTATAAACAGTGGTATGTTCTTGAAGCCCTGGATGACACATCAAACAACTGCCCTTGTGATACATGCCCCCAAAAAATTTAGCAGTACTTTATTACTGTGCCCTCAAAAAGTATTTGGAAATTAAACTTAAAATGTATGAATGGCACTGATTTGAAACAGGGGCACGACTAGACCTGCCAACATTTCCAGGTTTATTTTACACAGAGATACACTGTGACCCATCTAAATTATTCCATGTAAATTAAGCTCTGAACCTTTTTAAAATCTGTTATATTTGCTCAAAATAGGCTGGTACATTTGACTTTTTTATTTATTTTAATCGTTATTCACTATTATGCCTAACAGATGCTCTTTTGGAGTTAATAAAGCACACATTAATTATGCTTTATTAACTAATATTGGTGTAAAACAAAGGAAACATCAGAGGCCTTTACAGTATATTATGCATAAAATGCAAGTAGAAGTAAAGAAAGAAGGAAGGAAGAAAGAAAGAAAGACTCACTGATCTTAGCTGAGAACATTAACAGGAAAGTTCTAAACAAAACAAAAAAAAAACATTAAAATAAAGTTTTAAAAAAACAATTAGAATTACTCATTTTAATTATAGAGCTGCATTTCAGTTACACTCATTAAATGCCTGTTTGTAAATAGCAATAGTTTTTAATGTAATTTTTAAAAATTACTTTTTGTCATAAATTGGAAGCGGTTAATGTGGTCACTGTTTTGTTTCATATACTTAATGAATGTACCTAATTAAAACAGTTCTTCTGGTATGTGTGATTTCTAAAATGTTGCTACACATCCTCAAGAAGAACTGAATGCAGTAAAGGATAGTTCACACAAAACTGTCATCATTTACTCATTCACTTTGTTCCAAAACTGTATGACTTTCTTTCATCTGCTGAACACAAACAAAGATATTTGAAAAATGTTGGTAACTCAACAGTTTTGGTTACCAACGGCTTCCATTATAGACAAAAAAGAACTGAGAAACTTCTTAAATTATCTCTATTTTCGCTCCACATAGGAAATAATGTAATATAGGGCGTGCAAATAATGAGGGTTTTTTTTTCTTTGGGGGGATGATTACCCCTTTAAGACTGAATGCATTTTGAAAGGAAATAAATATTTAGGCTATAGAGAGAAGTTCAATTTATAGTCTTAAAACCTGGAAGAGAATTAGCATTTTCAAGCCATGGGTTCCCTCCAGAATTTTGTTTTGGGATTTTAGCATAGTTGTTATTTCTTGATGTATAACTAAAATACGGTCTGTGGTTACCATGACTTTGAGACTA
>NW_015520292.1:0-455 GCF_001515645.1 Sinocyclocheilus grahami | reverse complement strand
GATAGCTATGGGGGAAAAACATTGAGGTAGGCCCTAGTGACACTCATGCATTATACAACAAAACATCAGACCAAGTAGCAATCATTTTAAAGACAGACCTTTTTCAGGCACCGTTTTTCAAGCAAAACATTTTTGGGAAATAAAAAATATTTTTTAATTATAAAACAGTATATACAGTATATTGTTGAAAACGTATTGCCCTTTGGCCACTTACACGCTTCAGCTATATTCAGTTGTCAGTTTTAGAGCTTAAACCTGTTTTGTACACACAGTTCAGTAATTTACAGAAATGAAAAGCACATTCTAATTAGCTCCTGAAAAATGCAGGTAGCGACAACCGCATTTACAATAATTCTACCGAGAGCGTATGGAATTGAACTGAACATGCGTATGGAATTGAAGGACATGCGTATCAGAGATGTGGCGCTCTTCTGTAGGTGCAGTGCAAGAAATCA
>NW_015520291.1:1742-2614 GCF_001515645.1 Sinocyclocheilus grahami | reverse complement strand
TTGTGCTCTTCTTCTTCTTCAAGACAAGCTCCTTAGCTCAAAGATGCTCCACCTCACTGATTACTATTGAGCGGATTAGGATTAGAACAAATCGCTACTTTTTAATGATATTGTGTGTTATTCCTTTTGAACCGTTTGACAGAATAATGCAATCTGCTGAGAGAAGATCTTGGTGAAATTGTGGATATTGTCCATATTTTGGATTTAGACACTAAACACAAAACTTGTACAATATAAATGTTAGCAAAATGATAAATGCTGATTATTATCATAGTGTATATATACATGCACTTCTGAACACAAGATGTATTATCTCAAGGACATTCCTCTCTAAGAGTTAAGACGTTTTAAACAGCTTTGTGGGCCTGATGGAGTGGTGAAGGACAATTTCAGGGAAAATGAAATTAGTGTGCCCTATTGAGCCTCCGAGTCTATGCCTGAGTTCAGTTTCTGTTCCTAAAACTTAATTTCCCAAGACTACACAGTGCTTCACATTGTGCATCTTGTATAATCCTTAATCTTGAAGTCTGTGCATTGTCTTTAGACACTATATCGGTCGTGGACCAAAGTAACAATGTAGCTTTGTTTTAAATAATTCACTATCTATCGACATAATCTTGCCACTGATTTGGTATTTCCTGTTTCACCTAATTATTCCATTTAATTAATTATTTTTAGACACAAGGCTCATGTTATTGGTTTTAATAATTTGAATAATTGTCATTCAGTGTCTCAGGTAGTTATTGCTGTGTCCTTCACAATACGATTTTCATATCTGCAGTATTTTCATGAATAGTTATGGGCAATGGTTCAGATGAGAGGGGCTTATTAATGAGAGCAATAAACTGAAAACACACGCATTTGATTATGCC
>NW_015520291.1:0-611 GCF_001515645.1 Sinocyclocheilus grahami | reverse complement strand
CTCTCTCTCTCTCTCTCTCTCTCTATATATATACACCTTTTGTTCCTGTCAAAGCCTATCAGTAACTAAATAAAGCTTGTACTATGGACAAAACCTACTGTATGAAGACACTTCAAATGAAAAAAGGAAAAATAAAAAAAAAGGACAGCCATTATCATGACTAAAGCAAACCATAAAGTAAAACCATGATTTGTTAGTTGGAGACAGGTGATATTCATAAAATAAGGGGAAGGACATTCTCACTGGAGAAAGCGCAGTACAAGATATCATCAATATTTTTTATTCATTTTCCTGGAAGAGAAAGCCTTCTAAATGCACACAGTATATGCACTAAGACAAAGGATGTGTCCTGAATGACATGCACAGTCGCAAATGGAATTGATCCGACAGTCAACAAAAGCAACACTGACATTGCATTGAAAAGCAATCAATGCAATTTTCATTCACTCCACAGTTATATTTGCGTGCATTTGGCCCCAGTCTCTCAGGGTTTGTCCATCACTGTTAGCCTTGAGTCAGCTAGAGAACAGTGGAGTGCTGAGCAATCTCATTCAATACGAGCGGCGGGGCCTGGGTGAATTGCATGCTGGACCTGGGAGGATAGAAAGAGG
>NW_015520290.1:1738-2614 GCF_001515645.1 Sinocyclocheilus grahami | reverse complement strand
ATATATATATATATATATATATATATATATATATATATAGTAGCCATTTGACTTTATTTGACTTTTGGTAACAGGGTTTTAAAAAATGCCAAAATTATATGCAAGTAAAGCGGCTCATTTATTAATATTTAGTCACATTTCTCAAGGTCGAGGCCAGCATCACTGGTTCTTTTTCTCGGTGAAAACTGATAGAAATAACCTCCGAGCACCTACACTTTTGTTTGAGTGTTTGCACAGGAAACAAATTACTCTGCACCTGCACGCCGCTCATGTCAAACCTAACACGTGCAAGAGGAGACGACCACAACAAGGCCTTTATTAATCAGACAGGCTTGTGCACATCAACGATCAGGCCCTTCCATCAACACATAATGCCTAACTGATAAGAACGTGACTTCAGTGCGAAAGGACACACACGACATGACGTTGCGCATGTTACTTGCTCTGAAAGCCACACGCCTCTATTGTTCCAGAAGCCTGGAGGCGATGGGAAAGCCATAAACTGGGCGGAGGGGGATAACGCTTGTTGCAGAGAGGGGAAGTCGATTGTTAAAGGGGGAGATAGTCTTATCTCGCTGTTCCCTGAATCGTCAGGGTGGGGCTGAGCGCCTGTGATAAGGCTAACTCTGCTGCGGCTAGCGCTAGCAATAACATGCCACGCAGCGCAGGAAGTCTGAAGCCACACAGGAAGTTATATATAGCAGCGGGTGCAGGGGAGATGGATGGGTCGCCGTGACTGGCAGCCTCGTGCAGAGCTGGGTTTTATTTTCACCGCCTCCCCCCGTACGAGCGGCTAAAACGCGAGCCACACAGGATGAGATCATTGCAAATGCAGAAGTGCAGCACTCATCACTTTCAGGACAGTGAGAGCTCTGT